>NC_069133.1:34582816-34711067 GCF_026914265.1 Mya arenaria | reverse complement strand
GGCTTAAAAAATGCAATTCTATGAGGAAAAACACACTACTAGTGGGACTGCAAAATGACGGTAGGAAATCTTCGACTTCGACAAAAAGAATCTGTATATCTATTAAAGTGCTTTATTTTTGAAAGAAAAAGTTCATCAAATCGGCGAGCAGTTTAATTGTGATTTATATTCGGAATCTATATCCATTGGCATGCGTGTCGTACATATGGATACGTTTATTTGCAAGGGATGCAACTCTTTCAAACGTATTACTCATTGTTTATATACACTCGATGTGTTAAAAGGGTGGACGGTGGGCAGACACAATGGCCTTGTGGTCTCGCAGTGAGATCTAACCTTGTTTTCGAACGAGAGTGTGAACGCAACAAGTGATGGTTCGAGACCACCCGTCACCAACGATAGCATACAGCGACGGACTAACAAATAATATTTTATTGCACTTTATTATTGCATTGAAAAACAACAACAACAACAATATCAAAATAGCGATATTGTGGCGAATTTATTTGGGATTTGTGGCCACGTGGCTACAAATATTTTTAAAAAGGCTGATATCTATCTAGTGTCCATCAATAACAGTGATTATGATTAAAACTGGCAGTGTAAATGCATGTAATACTCAACTTGACTGCAGTAGTATTTGAAATTGCAAATCACTAGTATTTGAAATTGCACATCAGCGGTGGTTATTCGTTCTCCAGTTTGTTGTTATACTGTTTATTCACTTTCTGTTTTATAAAAAAGTAACACCAAAGAAATCATTAGGGCATGCATATCATGAAACAAAAGTGTTAGTTAACAAAAAACAGATAAAACACGTAATATCATTAACATTTCATTTTGACTTGAAGGGTTTATATTATCATAGAAGTATTTTCTGAATGAATGTTATCAAAATAATATTTACACAATACGAAAAGTCAACGTGTTTTTGGAAGGGCCTAAAAAGGCGAAAAGAATAGGCTTATGGTAACGCTTACACGCAGATTTTTGTGTGACATAAATCGCAGTTATTCAGAAGCCTGTTATATTTTTCTAATGACATTCTTTATTTGTATATTAAAAAACTCAACGGCGTTGTGAATTTAAACAATTTCTAACAAACTAAAAAGACTAAAATGCGCCAATTTGGATCATTAAACACTTTGTCAACATATGTAAATAATGTACCTATCAACGTATTAGGACTGTATTGTACCCTCACCATTTGCTTTACTCACGATACTTCATCGAGCATTTATAGCTTGAAGAAATCATACAGAACACACTCAAAAACTGTAAACAGATGAAATGTGGCATTCGGGGTAGACTCATTACATATAAAAAATAACCAGATTGCACCTCGTTGACCAAGATGCGGATGTTAATACACACAAACTAATTCCTGTTAACGTCCTCTGTGCATGTAAGCGGGAAAAGTAAATATAGATTTAGAGTATTTGAAAGGCCTTTAAGTTTATTGCTGAAACGGAATAAAGTAATCGAAGCACATGCAGTTATACAATATAATTATGTTATATATATAGTTGCAGTTATCATATGGCATGCTTAAAAAATGCAATCTATGAGGAAAAACACACTACAGTGGGACTGCAAAATGACGGTAGGAAATCTTCGACTTCGACAAAAAGAATCTGTATATCTATTAAAGTGCTTATTTTTTGAAAGAAAAAGTTTATCAAATCGGCGAGCAGTTTAATTGTGATTTATATTCGGAATCTATATCCATTGGCATGCGTGTCGTACATATGGATACGTTTATTTGCAAGGGATGCAACTTTTCAAACGTATTACTCATTGTTTATATACACTCGATGTGTTAAAAGGTGGACGGTGGGCAGACACAATGGCCTGTGGTCTCGCAGTGAGTCTAACCTTGTTTTCGAACGAGAGGTGTGAACGCAACAAGTGATGGTTCGAGACCACCCGTCACCAACGATAGCATACAGCGACGGACTACAAATAATATTTTATTGCACTATTTATTATTGCATTGAAAAACAACAACAACAACAATATCAAAATAATAGCGATATTGTGGCGAATTTATTTGGGATTTGTGGCCAGCACAATATTTTTAATAAAGGCTGATATCTATCTAGTGTCCATCAATAACAGTGATTATGATTAAAAATGTGCAGTAAATGCATGTAATACTCAACTTGACTGCATAGTATTTGAAATTGCAAATCACTAGTATTTGAAATTGCACATCAGCGGTGGTTATTCGTTCTCCAGTTTGTTGTTATACTGTTTATTCATTTCTGTTTATTAAAAAAGTACACCAAAGAATCATTAGGGCATGCATATCATGAAACAAAAGTGTTAGTTAAACAAAAAAAGATAAAACACGTAATATCATTAACATTTCATTTTGACTTGAAGGGTTTAATTATCATAGAGTATTTTCTGAATGAATGTATCAAAATAATATTTACACAATACGAAAAGTCAACGTGTTTTTGGAAGGGCCTAAAAAGGCGAAAAGAATAGGCTTATGGTAACGCTTACACGCAGATTTTTGTGTGACATAAATCGCAGTTATTCAGAAGCCTGTTATATTTTTCCTAATGACATTCTTTATTGCTATATTAAAAAACTCAACAACGGCGTTGTGAATTTAAACAATTTCTGAACAAACTAAAAAGACTAAAATGCGCCAATTTGGATCATTAAAACTCTTTGTCAACATATGTATAACTTACCTATCAACGTATTAGGACTGTATTGTACCCCACCATTGCTTTACTCACGATACTTCATCGAGCCTTTATAGCTTGAAGAAATCATACAGAACACACTCAAAAACTGTAAACAGATGAAATGTGGCATTCGCGGTTAGACTCATTACATATAAAAATATAACCAGATTGCACCTGTTGACCAAGAAGCGGATGTTAAACACACAAACTAATTCCTGTTAACGTCTCTGTGCATGTAAGCGGGAAAAGTAAATATAGATTTAGAGTATTTGAAAGGCCTTTAAGTTTATTGCTGAACGGAATAAAGTAATCGAAGCACATGCAGTTATACAATATAATTATGTATATTATAGTTGCAGTTATTATATGGCATGCTTAAAAAATGCAATTCTATGAGGAAAAACACACTACTAGGGACTGCAAAATGACGGTAGGAAATCTTCGACTTCGACAAAAAGAATCTGTATATCTATTAAAGTGCTTTATTTTGAAAGAAAAAGTTCATCAAATCGGCGAGCAGTTTAATTGTGATTTATATTCGGAATCTATATCCATTGGCATGCGTGTCGTACATATGGATACGTTTATTGCAAGGGATGCAACTCTTTCAAACGTATTACCATTGTTTTATATACACTCGATGTGTTAAAAGGGTGGACGGTGGGCAGACACAATGGCCTTGTGGTCTCGCAGTGAGATCTAACCTTGTTTTCGAACGAGAGGTGTGAACGCAACAAGTGATGGTTCGAGACCACCCGTCACCAACGATAGCATACAGCGACGGACTAACAAATAATATTTTATTGCACTATTTATTATTGCATTGAAAACAACAACAACAACAATATCAAAATAATAGCGATATTGTGGCGAATTTATTTGGGATTTGTGGCCACGTGGCTACAAATATTTTTAATAAAGGCTGATATCTATCTAGTGTCCATCAATAACAGTGATTATGATTAAAACTGTGCAGTGTAAATGCATGTAATACTCAACTTGACTGCAGTAGTATTTGAAATTGCAAATCACTAATTTGAAATTGCACATCAGCGGTGGTTATTCGTTCTCCAGTTTGTTGTTATACTGTTTATTCACTTTCTGTTTATTAAAAAAGTAACACAAAGAAATCATTAGGGCATGCATATCATGAAACAAAAGTGTTAGTTAAACAAAACAGATAAAACACGTAATATCATTAACATTTCATTTTGACTTGAAGGGTTTATATTATCATAGAAGTATTTTCTGATGAATGTTATCAAAATAATATTTACACAATACGAAAAGTCAACGTGTTTTGGAAGGGCCTAAAAAGGCGAAAAGAATAGGCTTATGGTAACGCTTACACGCAGATTTTGTTGGACATAAATCGCAGTTATTCAGAAGCCTGTATATTTTTCCTAATGACATTCTTATTTGCTATATAAAAAAACTCAACAACGGCGTTGTGAATTTAAACAATTTCTGAACAAACTAAAAAGACTAAAATGCGCCAATTTGGATCATTAAAACTTTGTCAACATATGTATACTTGTACCTATCAACGTATTAGGACTTATTGTACCCTCACCATTGCTTTACTCACGATACTTCATCGAGCATTTATAGCTTGAAGAAATCATACAGAACACACTCAAAAACTGTAAACAGATGAAATGTGGCATTCGCGGTTAGAATCATTACATATAAAAATATAACCAGATTGCACCTCGTGACCAAGATGCGGATGTTAATACACACAAACTAATTCTGTTAACGTCCTCTGTGCATGTAAGCGGGAAAAGTAAATATAGATTTAGAGTATTTGAAAGGCCTTTAAGTTTATGCTGAAAACGGAATAAAGTAATGAAGCACATGCAGTTATACAATATAATATTATATATATATAGTTGCAGTTATCATATGGCATGCTTAAAAAATGCAATTCTATGAGGAAAAACACACTACTAGTGGGACTGCAAAATGACGGTAGGAAATCTTCGACTTCGACAAAAAGAATCTGTATATCTATTAAAGTGCTTTATTTTTGAAAGAAAAGTTCATCAAATCGGCGAGCAGTTTAATTGATTTATATTCGGAATCTATATCCATTGGCATGCGTTCTACATATGGATAGTTTATTTGCAAGGGATGCAACTCTTTCAAACGTATACTCATATGTTTATATACACTCGATGTGTTAAAAGGTGACGGTGGGCAGACACAATGGCCTGTGTCTCGCAGTGAGATCTAACCTGTTTTTCGAACGAGAGGTGTGAACGCAACAAGTGTGGTTCGAGAACACCGTCACACCGATAGCATACAGCGAAGGACTAACAAATAATATTTTATTGCACTATTTATTATTGCATTGAAAACAACAACAACAACAATATCAAAATAATAGCGATATTGGGGCGAATTTATTTGGGATTGTGGCCACGTGGCTACAAATATTTTAATAAAGGCTGATATCTATCTAGTGTCCATCAATAACAGTGATTATGATTAAAACTGTGCAGTGTAAATGCATGTAATACTCAACTTGACTGCAGTATATTTGAAATTGCAAATCACTAGTATTTGAAATTGCACATCAGCGGTGGTTATTCGTTCTCCAGTTTGTTGTTAACTGTTTATTCACTTTTGTTTATTAAAAAAGTAACACCAAAGAAATCATTAGGGCATGCATATCATGAAACAAAAGTGTTAGTTAAAACAAACAGATAAAACACGTAATATCATAACATTTCATTTTGACTTGAAGGGTTTATATTATCATAGAAGTTTTTTCTGAATGAATGTTATCAAAAAAATATTTACACAATACGAAAAGTCAACGTGTTTTTGGAAGGGCCTAAAAAGGCGAAAAGAATAGGCTTATGGTAACGCTTACACGCAGATTTTTGTGTGACATAAATCGCAGTTATTCAGAAGCCTGTTAATTTTTCCTATGACATTCTTTATTTGCTATATTAAAAAACTCAACAACGGCGTTGTGAATTTAAACACATTTCTGAACAAACTAAAAAGACTAAAATGCGCCAATTTGGATCATTAAAACTCTTTGTCAACATATGTATAACTTGTACCTATCAACGTATTAGGACTGTATTGTACCCTCACCATTTGCTTTACTCACGATACTTCATCGAGCATTATAGCTTGAAGAATCATACAGAAAACACTCAAAAACTGTAAACAGATGAAATGTGGCATTCGCGGTTAGACTCATTACATATAAAAATATAACCAGATTGCACCCGTTGACCAAGAGCGGATGTTAATACACACAAACTAATTCCTGTTAACGTCCTCGTGCATGTAAGCGGGAAAAGTAAATATAGATTTAGAGTATTTGAAAGGCCTTTAAGTTTATTGCTGAAAACGGAATAAAGTAATCGAAGCACATGCAGTTATACAAATATATTATGTATATATATAGTTGCAGTTATCATATGGCATGCTTAAAAAATGCAATTCTATGAGGAAAAACACACTACTAGTGGGACTGCAAAATGACGGTAGGAAATCTTCGACTTCGACAAAAAGAATCTGTATATCTATTAAAGTGCTTTATTTTTGAAAGAAAAAGTTCATCAAATCGGCGAGCAGTTTAATTGTGATTTATATCGGAATCTATATCCATTGGCATGCGTTCGTACATGGATACGTTTATTTGCAAGGGATGCAACTCTTTCAAACGTATTACTATATGTTTATATACACTCGATGTGTTAAAAAGGTGGACGGTGGGCAGACACAATGGCCTTGTGGTCTCGCAGTGAGATCTAACCTTGTTTTCGAACGAGAGGTGTGAACGCACAAGTGATGGTTCGAGACCACCCGTCACAACGAAGCATACAGCGACGGACTAACAAATAATATTTTATTGCACTATTTATTATTGCATTGCAAAACAACAACAACAACAATATCAAAATAATAGCGATATTGTGGCGAATTTATTTGGGATGTGTGGCCACGTGGCTACAAATATTTTTAATAAAGGCTGATATCTATCTAGTGTCCATCAATAACAGTGATATGATTAAAACTGTGCAGTGTAAATGCATGTAATACTCAACTTGACTGCAGTAATTTGAAATTGAAATCACTAGTATTGAAATTGCACATCAGCGGTGGTTTATCGTTCTCCAGTTTGTTGTTATACTGTTTATTCACTTTCTGTTTATAAAAAAGTAACACCAAAGAAATCATTAGGCATGCATATCATGAAACAAAAATGTTAGTTAACAAAAACAGATAAAACACGTAATATCATAACATTTCATTTTGACTTGAAGGGTTTATATTATCATAGAAGTATTTTCTGAATGAATGTTATCAAAATAATATTTACACAATACGAAAAGTCAACGTGTTTGGAAGGGCCTAAAAAGGCGAAAAGAATAGGCTATGGTAACGCTTACACGCAGATTTTTGTGTGACATAAATCGCAGTTATTCAGAAGCCTGTATATTTTTCCTAATGACACTTTATTTGCTATATTAAAAAACTCAACACGGCGTTGTGAATTTAAACACATTTCTGAACAAACTAAAAAGACTAAAATGCGCAATTGGATCATTAAAACTCTTTGTCAACATATGTATAACTTGTACCTATCAACGTATTAGACTGTATTGTACCCTCACCATTTGCTTTACTCACGATACTTCATCGAGCATTTATAGCTTGAAGAAATCATACAGAACACACTCAAAAACTGTAAACAGATGAAATGTGGCATTCGCGGGTAGACTCATTACATATAAAATATAACCAGATTGCACCTCGTTGACCAAGATGCGGATGTTAATACACAAAAACTAATTCCTGTTAACGTCCTCTGTGCATGTAAGCGGGAAAAGTAAATATAGATTTAGAGTATTTGAAAGGCCTAAGTTTATGCTGAAACGGAATAAAGTAATCGAAGCACATGCAGTTATACAATATAATTATGTATATATATAGTTGCCTTATCATATGGCATGCTTAAAAAAGCAATTCTATGAGGAAAAACACACTACTAGTGGGACTGCAAAATGACGGTAGGAAATCTTCGACTTCGACAAAAAGAATCTGTATATCTATTAAAGTGCTTTATTTTTGAAAGAAAAAGTTCATCAAATCGGCGAGCAGTTTAATTGTGATTTATATTCGGAATCTATATCCATTGGCATGCGTGTGTACATATGGATACGTTATTTGCAAGGATGCACTCTTTCAAACGTATTACTCATATGTTATATACACTCGATGTGTTAAAAGGGTGGACGGTGGGCAGACACAATGGCCTTGTGGTCTCGCAGTGAGATCTAACCTTGTTTTCAACGAGATGTGGAACGCAACAAGTGATGGTTCGAGACCACCCGTCACCAACGAAGCATACAGCGACGGACTAACAAATAATATTTTTTTGCACTATTTATTATTGCATTGAAAACAACAACAACAAAAATCAAAATAATAGCGATATTGGGCGAATTATTTGGGATTGTGGGCACGTGGCTACAAATATTTTAATAAAGGCTGATATCTATCAGTGTCCATCAATAACAGTTTATGATTAAAACTTGCAGTGTAAATGCATGTAATACTCAACTTGACTGCAGTAGTATTTGAAATTGCAAAATCATAGTATTTGAAATTGCACATCAGCGGTGGTTATTCGTTCTCCAGTTTTTTGTTATACTGTTTATTCACTTTCTGTTTATTAAAAAAGTAACACCAAAGAAATCATTAGGGCATGCATATCATGAAACAAAAGTGTTAGTTAACAAAAAACAGATAAAACACGTAATATCATTAACATTTCATTTTGACTTGAAGGGTTTATATTATCATAGAAGTATTTTCTGAATGAATGTTATCAAAATAATATTTACACAATACGAAAAGTCAACGTGTTTTTGGAAGGGCCTAAAAAGGCGAAAAGAATAGGCTTATGGTAACGCTTACACGCAGATTTTTGTGTGACATAAATCGCAGTTATTCAGAAGCCTGTTATATTTTTCCTAATGACATTCTTTATTTGCTATATAAAAAACTCAACAACGGCGTTGTGAATTTAAACACATTTCTGAACAAACTAAAAAGACTAAAAGCGCCAATTTGGATCATTAAAACTCTTTGTCAACATATGTATAACTTGTACCTATCAACGTATTAGGACTGTATTGTACCCTCACCATTTGTTTACTCACGATACTTCATCGAGCATTTATAGCTTGAAGAAATCATACAGAACACACTCAAAAACTGTAAACAGATGAAATGGGCATTCGCGGTTAGACTCATTACATATAAAAATATAACAGATTGCACCTCGTTGACCAAGATGCGGATGTAATACACACAAACTAATTCCTGTTAACGTCCTCTGTGCATGTAAGCGGGAAAAGTAAATATAGATTTAGAGTATTTGAAAGGCCTTTAAGTTTATTGCTGAAAACGGAATAAAGTAATCGAAGCACATGCAGTTATACAATATAATTATGTATATATATAGTTGCAGTTATCATATGGATGCTTAAAAAATGCAATTCTATGAGGAAAAAACACATACTAGTGGGACTGCAAAATGACGGTAGGAAATCTTCGACTTCGCAAAAAGAATCTGTATATCTATTAAAGTGCTTTATTTTGAAAGAAAAAGTTCATCAAATCGGCGAGCAGTTTAATTGTGATTTATATTCGGAATCTATATCCATTGGCATGGTGTCGTACATATGGATACGTTTATTTGCAAGGGATGCAACTCTTTCAAACGTATTACTCATATGTTATATACACTCGATGTGTTAAAAGGGTGGACGGTGGGCAGACACAATGGCCTTGTGGTCTCGCAGTGAGATCTAACCTTGTTTTCGAACGAGAGGTGTGAACGCCACAAGTGATGGTTCGAGACCACCCGTCACCAACGATAGCATACAGCGAAGGACTAACAAATAATATTTTATTGCACTATTTATTATTGCATTGAAAACAAACAACAACAAAATATCAAAATAATAGCGATATTGTGGCGAATTTATTTGGGATTTGTGGCCACGTGGCTACAAATATTTTTAATAAAGGCTGATATCTATCTAGTGTCCATCAATAACAGTGATTATGATTAAAACTGTGCAGTGTAAATGCATGTAATACTCAACTTGACTGCAGTAGTATTTGAATTGCAATCACTAGTATTTGAAATTGCACATCAGCGGTGGTTATTCGTTCTCCAGTTTGTTGTTATACTGTTTATTCACTTTCTGTTTATTAAAAAAGTAACACCAAAGAAATCATTAGGGCATGCATATCATGAAACAAAAGTGGTAGTTAACAAAACAGATAAAACACGTATATCATTAACATTCATTTTGACTTGAAAGTTTATATTATCATAGAAGTATTTCTAGATGAAGTTATCAAAATAATATTTACACAATACGAAAAGTCAACGTGTTTTGGAAGGCTAAAAAGGCGAAAAGAATAGGCTTATGGTAACGCTACACGCAGATTTTTTGTGGACATAAATCGCAGTTATTCAGAAGCCTGTTTATTTTTCCTAGACATTCTTTATTTGCTATATTAAAAAACTCAACAACGGCGTTGTGAATTTAAACACATTTCTGAACAAACTAAAAAGACTAAAATGCGCCAATTTGGATCATTAAAACTCTTTGTCAACATATGTATAACTTGTACCTATCAACGTATTAGGACTGTATTGTACCCTCACCATTTGCTTTACTCACGATACTTCATCGAGCATTTATAGCTTGAAGAAATCATACAGAACCCACTCAAAAACTGTAACAGATGAAATGGGCATTCGCGGTTAGACTCATTACATATAAAAATATAACCAGATTGCACCTCGTTGACCAAGATGCGGATGTTAATACACACAAACTAATTCCTGTTAACGTCCTCTGTGCATGTAGCGGGAAAAGTAAATATAGATTTAGAGTATTTGAAAGGCCTTAAGTTTATTGCTGAAAACGGAATAAAGTAATCGAAGCACATGCAGTTATACAATATAATATGTATATATATAGTTGCAGTTATCATAGGCATGCTTAAAAAATGCAATCTATGAGGAAAAACACACTACTAGTGGGACTGCAAAATGACGGTAGAAATCTTCGACTTCGACAAAAAGAATCTGTATTCTATAAAGTGCTTTATTTTTGAAAGAAAAAGTCATCAAATCGGCGAGCAGTTTAATTGTGATTTATATTCGGAATCTTATCCATTGGCATGCGTGTCGTAATATATGGATACGTTTATTTGCAAGGGATGCAACTCTCAAACGTATTACTCATATGTTTATATACACTCGATGTGTTAAAAGGGTGGACGGTGGGCAGACACAATGGCCTTGTGGTCTCGCAGTGAGATCTAACCGTTTTCGAACGAGAGGTGTGAACGCAACAAGTGATGGTTCGAGAACACCCGTCACAACGATAGCATACAGCGACGGACTAACAAATAATATTTATTGCACTATTTATTATTGCATTGAAAAACAACAACAACAACAATATCAAAATAATAGCGATATTGTGGCGAATTTATTTGGGATTGTGGCCACGTGGCTACAAATATTTTTATAAAAGGCTGATATCTATCTAGTGTCCATCAATAACAGTGTTATGATTAAAAATGTGCAGTGTAAATGCATGTAATACTCAACTTGACTGCAGTAGTATTTGAAATTGCAAATCACTAGTATTTGAAATTGCACATCAGCGGTGGTTATTCGTTCTCCAGTTTGTTGTTATACTGTTTATTCACTTTCTGTTTATTAAAAAAGTAACACCAAAGAAATCATTAGGGCATGCATATCATGAAACAAAAGTGTTAGTTAAACAAAACAGATAAAACACGTAAAATCATTAACATTTCATTTTGACTTGAAGGGTTTATATTATCATAGAAGTATTTTCTGAATGAATGTTATCAAAATAATATTTACACAATACGAAAAGTCAACGTGTTTTTTGAAGGGCCTAAAAAGGCGAAAAGAATAGGCTTATGGTAACGCTTACACGCAGATTTTTTTTGTGACATAAATCGCAGTTATTCAGAAGCCTGTTATATTTTTCCTAATGACATTCTTTATTTGCTATATTAAAAAACTCAACAACGGCGTTGTGAATTTAAACACATTTTGAACAAACTAAAAAGACTAAAATGCGCCAATTTGGATCATTAAAAATCTTTGTCAACATATGTATAACTTGTACCTATCAACGTATAGGACTGTATTGTACCCTCACCATTTGCTTTACTCACGATACTTCATCGAGCATTTATAGCTTGAAGAAATATACAGAACACCTCAAAAACTGTAAACAGATGAAATGTGGCATTCGCGGTTAGACTCATTACATATAAAAATATAACCAGATTGCACCTCGTTGACCAAGATGCGGATGTTAATACACACAAACTAATTCCTGTTAACGTCTCTGTGCATGTAAGCGGGAAAAGTAAATATAGATTTAGAGTATTTGAAAGGCCTTTAAGTTTATTGCTGAAAACGGAATAAAGTAATGAAGCACATGCAGTTAACAATATAATTATGTATATATATAGTTGCAGTTATCAATGGCATGCTTAAAAAATGCAATTCTATGAGGAAAAACACACTACTAGTGGGACTGCAAAATGACGGTAGGAATCTCGACTTCGACAAAAAGAATCTGTATATCTATTAAAGTGCTTTATTTTTGAAAGAAAAAGTTCATCAAATCGGCGAGCAGTTTAATTGTGATTTATATTCGGAATCTATATCCATTGGCATGCGTGTCGTACATATGGATCGTTATTTGCAAGGGATGCAACTCTTTCAAACGTATTACTCATATGTTATATACACTCGATGTGTTAAAAGGTGGACGGTGGGCAGACACAATGGCCTTGTGGTCTCGCAGTGAGATCTAACCTGTTTTCGAACGAGAGGTGTGAACGCAACAAGATGTCGAGACCACCCGTCACCAACGATAGCATACAGCGACGACTAACAAATAATATTTTATTGCACTATTTAATTGCATTGAAAACAACAACAACAAAATATCAAAATAATAGCGATATTGTGGCGAATTTATTGGGATGTTGGCCACTGGCTACAAATATTTTTAATAAAGGCTGATATCTATCTAGTGTCCATCAATAACAGGATTATGATTAAAACTGTGCAGTGTAAATGCATGTAATACTCAACTTGACTGCAGTAGTATTGAAATTGCAAATCACTAGTATTTGAAATTGCACATCAGCGGTGGTTATTCGTTCTCCAGTTTGTTGTTATACTGTTTATTACTTTCTGTTTATTAAAAAAGTAACACCAAAGAAATCATTAGGGCATGCATATCATGAAAACAAATGTTAGTTAACAAAACAGATAAAACACGTAATATCATTAACATTTCATTTTGACTTGAAGGTTTATATTATCCTAGAAGTATTTTCTGAATGAATGTTATCAAAATAATATTTACACAAACGAAAAGTCAAGTGTTTTGGAAGGGCCTAAAAAGGCGAAAAGAATAGGCTTATGGTAACGCTTACACGCAGATTTTTGTGTGACATAAATCGCAGTTTTCAGAAGCCTGTTATATTTTTCCTAATGACATTCTTTATTTGCTATATTAAAAAACTCAACAACGGCGTTGTGAATTTAAACAATTTGAACAAACTAAAAAGACTAAAATGCGCCAATTTGGATCATAAAACTCTTTGTCAACATATGATAACTTGTACCTATCAACGTATTAGGACTGTATTGTACCCTCACCATTTGCTTTACTCACGAACTTATCGAGCATTTATAGCTTGAAGAAATCATACAGCACAACCTCAAAAACTGTAAACAGATGAAAAGTGGCATTCGCGTTAGACTCATACATATAAAAATATAACCAGATGCACCTCGTTGACCAAGATGCGGATGTTAATACACACAAACTAATCCTGTTACGTCCTCTGTGCATGTAAGCGGGAAAAGTAAATATAGATTTAGAGTATTTGAAAGGCCTTTAAGTTTATTGCTGAAAACGGAATAAAGTAATCGAAGCACATGCAGTTATACAATATAATTATGTTATATATAGTTGAGTTATCATATGGCATGCTTAAAAAATGCAATTCTATGAGGAAAAACACACTACTAGTGGGACTGCAAAAGACGGTAGGAAATCTTCGACTTCGACAAAAAGAATCTGTATATCTATTAAAGTGCTTTATTTTTGAAAGAAAAAGTTCATCAAATCGGCGAGCAGTTTAATTGTGATTTATATTCGGAATCTATATCCATTGGCTGCGTGTCGTACATATGGATACGTTTATTGCAAGGGATGAACTCTTTCAAACGTATTACTCATATGTTTATATACACTCGATGTGTTAAAAGGGTGGACGGTGGGCAGACACAATGGCCTTGTGGTCTCGCAGTGAGATCTAACTTGTTTTCGAACGAGAGGTGTGAACGCAACAAGTGATGGTTCGAGACCACCCGTCACCAACGATAGCATACAGCGACGACTAACAAATAATATTTTATTGCACTATTTATTATTGCTTGAAAAACAACAACAACACAAATATCAAAATAATAGCGATATTGTGGCGAAATTATTTGGGATTGTGGCCACGTGGCTACAAATATTTTATAAAGGCTGATATCTATCTAGTGTCCATCAATAACAGTGATTATGATTAAAACTGTGCAGTGTAAATGCATGTAATACTCAACTTGACTGCAGTAGTATTTGAAATTGCAAATCACTAGTATTTGAAATGCACATCAGCGGTGGTTATTCGTTCTCCAGTTTGTTGTTATACTGTTATTCACTTTCTGTTTATTAAAAAAGTAACAACAAAGAAATCATTAGGATGCATATCATGAAACAAAAGTGGTAGTTAAACAAAACAGATAAAACGTAATATCATTAACATTTCATTTTGACTTGAAGGTTTTTATTATCATAGAAGTATTTTCTGAATGAATGTTATCAAAATAATATTTACACAATACGAAAGTCAAAGTGTTTGGAAGGGCCTAAAAAGGCGAAAAGAATAGGCTTATGGTAACGCTTACACGCAGATTTTGTGTGACATAAATCGCAGTTATCAGAAGCTGTTATATTTTTCCTAATGACATTCTTTATTTGCTATATTAAAAAACTCAACAACGGCGTTGTGAATTTAAACACATTTCTGAACAAACTAAAAAGACTAAAATGCGCCAATTTGGATCATTAAAACTCTTTGTCAACATATGTATAACTTGTACCTATCAACGTATAGGACTGTATGTACCTCCACCATTTGCTTTACTCACGATACTTCATCGAGCATTTTTAGCTTGAGAAATCATACAGAACACACTCAAAAACTGTAAACAGATGAAATGTGGCATTCGCGGTTAGACTCATTACATATAAAAAATAACCAGATGCACCTCGTTGACCAAGGGCGGATGTTAATACACACAAACTAATTCCTGTTAACGTCCTCTGTGCATGTAAGCGGGAAAAGTAAATATAGATTAGATATTTGAAAGGCCTTTAGTTTATTGCTGAAAACGGAATAAAGTAATCGAAGCACATGCAGTTATACAATATAATTATGTATATATATAGTTGCAGTTATCATATGGCATGCTTAAAAAATGCAATTCTATGAGGAAAAACACACTACTAGTGGGACTGCAAAATGACGGTAGGAAATCTTCGACTCGACAAAAAGAATCTGTATATCTATTAAAGTGCTTTATTTTTGAAAGAAAAAGTTCATCAAATCGGCGAGCAGTTTAATTGTGATTTATATTCGGAATCTATATCCATTGGCATGCGTGTCGTACATATGGATACGTTTATTTGCAAGGGATGCAACTCTTTCAAACGTATTACCATATGTTTATATACACTCGATGTGTTAAAAAGGTGGACGGTGGGCAGACACAATGGCCTTGTGGTCTCGCAGTGAGATCTAACCTTGTTTTCGAACGAGAGGTGTGAACGCAACAAGTGATGGTTCGAGACCACCCGTCACCAACGATAGCATACAGCGACGGACTAACAAATAATATTTTATTGCACTATTTATTATTGCATTGAAAACAACAACAACAACAAAATATCAAAATATAGCGATATTGTGGCGAATTTATTTGGGATGTGTGGCCACGTGGCTACAATATTTTTAATAAAGGCTGATATCTATCTAGTGTCCATCAATAACAGTGATTATGATTAAAACTGTGCAGTGTAAATGCATGTAATACTCAACTTGACGCAGTAGTATTTGAAATTGCAAATCACTAGTATTTGAAATTGCACATCAGCGGTGGTTATTCGTTCTCCAGTTTGTTGTTATACGTTTATTCACTTTTTGTTTATTAAAAAAGTAACACCAAAGAAATCATTAGGGCATGCATATCATGAAACAAAAGTGGTAGTTTAACAAAACAGATAAAACACGTAATATCATAACATTTCATTTTGACTTGAAAGGTTTATATTATCATAGAAGTATTTTCTGAATGAATGTTATCAAAATAATATTTACACAATACGAAAAGTCAACGTGTTTTTGGAAGGGCCTAAAAAGGCGAAAAGAATAGGCTTATGGTAACGCTTACACGCAGATTTTTGTGTGACATAAATCGCAGTTATTCAGAAGCGTTATATTTTTCCTAATGACATTCTTTATTGCTATATAAAAAACTCAACAACGGCGTTGTGAATAAACAATTTCTGAACAAACTAAAAAGACTAAAATGCGCCAATTTGGATCATTAAAACTCTTTGTCAACATATATAAAATTGTACCTATCAACGTATTAGGACTGTATTGTACCCTCACCATTTGCTTTACTCACGATACTTCCGAGCATTTATAGCTTGAAGAAATCATACAGAACACACTCAAAAACTGTAAAACAGATGAAATGTGGCATTCGCGGTTAGACTCATTACATATAAAAATAAACCAGATTGCACCTCGTTGACCAAGATGCGGATGTTAATACACACAAAACTAATTCCTGTAACGTCCTCTGTGCATGTAAGCGGGAAAAGTAAATATAGATTTAGAGTATTTGAAAGGCCTTTAAGTTTATTGCTGAAAACGGAATAAAGTAATCGAAGCACATGCAGTTATACAATATAATTATGTATATATAAGTTGCAGTTATCATATGGCATGCTTAAAAAATGCAATTCTATGAGGAAAAACACACTACTAGTGGGACTGCAAAATGACGGTAGGAAATCTTCGACTTCGACAAAAAGAATCTGTATATCTATTAAAGTGCTTTATTTTTGAAAGAAAAAGTTCATCAAATCGGCGAGCAGTTTAATTGGGATTTATATTCGGAATCTATATCCATTGGATGGTGTCGTACATAGGATACGTTTATTGCAAGGGATGCAACCTTTTCAAACGTATTACTCATATGTTTATATACACTCGATGTGTTAAAAGGGTGGACGGTGGGCAGACACAATGGCCTTGTGGTCTCGCAGTGAGATCTAACCTTGTTTTCGAACGAGAGTGTGAAACGCAACAAGTGATGGTTCGAGACCACCGTCACAACGATAGCATACAGCGACGGACTAACAAATAATATTTTATTGCACTATTTATTATTGCATTGAAAAACAACAACAACAACAATATCAAAATAATAGCGATATTGTGGCGAATTATTTGGGATTGTGGCACGTGGCTACAAATTTTTTAATAAAGGCTGATATCTATCTAGTGTCCATCAATAACAGTGATATGATTAAAACTGTGCAGTGTAAATGCATGTAATACTCAACTTGACTGCAGTAGTATTTGAAATTGCAAATCACTAGTATTTGAATTGCACATCAGCGGTGGTTATTCGTTCTCCAGTTTGTTGTTATACTGTTTATTCACTTTCTGTTTATTAAAAAAGTAACACCAAAGAAATCATTGGGCATGCATATCATGAAACAAAAGTGTTAGTTAAACAAAACAGATAAAAACACGTAATATCATTAACATTTCATTTTGACTTGAAGGGTTTATATTATCATAGAAGTATTTTCTGAATGAATGTTATCAAAATAATATTTACACAATACGAAAAGTCAACGTGTTTTTGGAAGGGCCTAAAAAGGCGAAAAGAATAGGCTTATGGGAACGCTTACACGCAGATTTTTGTGTGACATAAATCGCAGTTATTCAGAAGCCTGTTATATTTTTCCTAATGACATTCTTATTTGCTATATAAAAAACTCAACAACGGCGTTGTGAATTTAAACACATTTCTGAACAAACTAAAGACTAAAATGCGCCAATTTGGATCATTAAAACTCTTTGTCAACATATGTATAACTTGTACCTATCAACGTATTAGGACTGTATTGTACCCTCACCATTTGCTTACTCACGATACTTCATCGAGCATTTATAGCTTGAAGAAATCATACAGAACACACTCAAAAAACTGTAAACAGATGAAATGTGGCATTCGCGGTTAGACTCATTACATATAAAAATATAACCAGATTGCACCTCGTTGACCAAGATGCGGATGTTAATACAAACAAACTAATTCCTGTTAACGTCCTCTGTGCATGTAAGCGGGAAAAGTAAATATAGATTTAGAGTATTTGAAAGGCCTTAAGTTTATTGCTGAAAACGAATAAAGTAATCGAAGCACATGCAGTTATACAATATAATTATGTATATATATAGTTGCAGTTATCATATGGCATGCTTAAAAAATGCATATGAGGAAAAACACACTACTAGTGGGACTGCAAAATGACGGTAGGAAATCTTCGACTTCGACAAAAAATCTGTATATCTATTAAAGTGCTTTATTTTTGAAGAAAAAGTTCATCAAATCGGCGAGCAGTTTAATTGTGATTTATATTCGGAATCTATATCCATTGGCATGCGTGTCGTACATATGGATACGTTTATTTGCAAGGGATGCAACTCTTTCAAACGTTACTCATATGTTTATATACACTCGATGTGTTAAAAGGGTGGACGGTGGGCAGACACAATGCTTGGGTCTCGCAGTGAGATCTAACCTTGTTTTCGAACGAGGTGTGAACGCAACAAGTGATGGTTCGAGACCACCCGTCACCAACGATAGCATACAGCGACGGACTAACAAATAATATTTTATGCACTATTTATTATTGCATTGAAAAACAACAACAACAACAATATCAAAATAATAGCGATATTGTGGCGAATTTATTTGGGATTGTGGCCACGTGGCTACAAATATTTTTAATAAAGGCTGATATCTATCTAGTGTCCATCAATAACAGTGATTATGATAAAACTGTGCAGTGTAAATGCATGTAATACTCAACTTGACTGCAGTAGTATTTGAAATTGCAAATCACTAGTTTTGAAATTGCACATCAGCGGTGGGGTTTACGTTCTCCAGTTTGTTGTTATACTGTTTATTCACTTTCTGTTTATTAAAAAAGTAACACCAAAGAAATCATTAGGGCATGCATATCATGAAACAAAGTGTTAGTTAAACAAAACAGATAAAACAGTAATATCATTAACATTTCATTTGACTTGAAGGGTTTATATTATCATAGAAGTATTTTCTGAATGAATGTTATCAAAATAATATTACACAATACGAAAAGTCAACGTGTTTTTGGAAGGGCTAAAAAGGCGAAAAGAATAGGCTTATGGTAACGCTTACACGCAGATTTTTGTGTGACATAAATCGCAGTTATTCAGAAGCCTGTTATATTTTTCCTAATGACATTCTTTATTTGCTATATTAAAAAACTCAACAACGGCGTTGTGAATTTAAAAAACATTTCTGAACAAACTAAAAGACTAAAATGCGCCAATTTGGATCATTAAAACTCTTTGTCAACATATGTATAACTTGTACCTATCAACGTATTAGGACTGTATTGTACCCTACCATTTGCTTTACTCACGATACTTCATCGAGCATTTATAGCTGAAGAAATCATACAGAACACACTCAAAAACTGTAAACAGATGAAATGTGGCATTCGCGTTAGACTCATTACATATAAAAAATAACCAGATGCACCTCGTTGACCAAGATGCGGATGTTAATACACACAAACTAATTCCTGTTAACGTCCTCTGGCATGTAAGCGGGAAAAGTAAATATAGATTTAGAGTATTTGAAAGGCCTTTAAGTTTATTGCTGAAAACGAATAAAGTAATCGAAGCACATGCAGTTATACAATATAATTATGTATATATATAGTTGCAGTTATCATATGGCATGCTTAAAAAAAGCAATTCTATGAGGAAAAACACACTACTAGTGGGACTGCAAAATGACGGTAGGAAATCTTCGACTTCGAAAAAGAATCTGTATATCATTAAAGTGCTTTATTTTTGAAGAAAAAAGTTCATCAAATCGGCGAGCAGTTTAATTGTGTTATATTCGGAATCTATATCCATTGGCATGCGTGTCGACATATGGATACGTTTATTTGCAGGGATGCAACTCTTTCAAACGTATTACTCATTGTTATATACACTCGATGTGTTAAAAGGGTGGACGGTGGGCAGACACAATGGCCTGTGGTCTCGCAGTGAGATCTAACCTTGTTTTCGAACGAGAGGTGTGAAGCAACAAGTGATGGTTCGAGACCACCCGTCACCAACGATAGCATACAGCGACGGACTAACAAATAATATTTTATTGCACTATTATTATGCATTGAAAAACAACAACAACAACAATATCAAAATAATAGCGATATTGTGGCGAATTATTTGGGATGTGTGCCACGTGGCTACAAATATTTTTAATAAAGGCTGATATCTATCTAGTGTCCATCAATAACAGTGATTATGATTAAAACTGTGCAGTGTAAATGCATGTAATACTCAACTTGACTGCAGTAGTATTTGAAATTGCAAATCACTAGTATTTGAAATTGCAATCAGCGGTGGTTATTCGTTCTCCAGTTTGTTGTTATACTGTTTATTCACTTTCTGTTTATTAAAAAAGTAACACCAAAGAATCATTAGGGCATGCATATCATGAACAAAAGTGTGTAGTTAACAAAACAGATAAAACACGTAATATCATTAACATTTCATTTTGACTTGAAGGTTATATTATCATAGAAGTATTTTCTGAATGAATGTTATCAAAATAATATTTACACAATACGAAAAGTCAACGTGTTTTTGGAAGGGGCCTAAAAAGGCGAAAAGAATAGGCTTATGGTAACGCTTACACGCAGATTTTGTGTGGACATAAATCGCAGTTATTCAGAAGCCTGTTAATTTTTTCCTAATGACATTCTTTATTTGCTATATAAAAAAAATCAACAAAGGCGTTGTGAATTTAAACACATTTCTGAACAAACTAAAAGACTAAAATGCGCCAATTTGGACATTAAAACTCTTGTCAACATATGTATAACTTGTACCTATCAACGTATTAGGACTGTATTGTACCTCACCATTTGCTTTACTCCCGATACTTCATCCGAGCATTTATAGCTTGAAGAAATCATACAGAAACACTCAAAAACTGTAAACAGATGAAATGTGGCATTCGCGGTTAGACTCATTACATATAAAAATATAACCAGATGCACCTCGTTGACCAAGATGCGGATGTTAATACACACAAACTAATTCTGTTAACGTCCTCTGTGGCAGTAAGCGGGAAAAGTAAAATATAGATTTAGAGTATTTGAAAGGCTTTAAGTTTATTGCTGAAAACGGAATAAAGTAATCGAAGCACATGCAGTTATACAATATAATTATGTATATATATAGTGCAGTTATCATATGGCATGCTTAAAAAATGCAATCTATGAGGAAAAACACACTACTAGTGGGACTGCAAAATGACGGTAGGAAATCTTCGACTTCGACAAAAAGAATCTGTATATATTAAAGTGCTTTATTTTTGAAAGAAAAAGTTCATCAAATCGGCGAGCAGTTTAATTGTGATTTATATTCGGAATCTATATCATTGGCATGCGTGTCGTACATATGGATACGTTTATTTGCAAGGGATGCAACTCTTTCAAAAGTATTACTCATATGTTTTATATACACTCGATGTGTTAAAAGGGTGGACGGTGGGCAGACACATGGCCTTGTGGTCTCGCAGTGAGATCTAACCTTGTTTTCGAACGAGAGGTGTGAACGCAACAAGTGATGGTTCGAGACCACCCGTCAAACGATAGCATACAGCGACGGACTAACAAATAATATTTTATTGCACTATTTTTATTGCATTGAAAAACAACAACAACAACAATATAGTATTTGAAATTGCAAATCACTAGTATTTGAAATTGCACATCAGTCAGCGTGGTTATTCGTTCTCCAGTTTGTTGTTATACTGTTTATTCACTTTCTGTTTATTAAAAAAGTAACACCAAAGAAATCATTAGGGCATGCATATCATGAAACAAAATGTTAGTTAAACAAAACAGATAAAACACGTAATATCATTAACATTCATTTTGACTTGAAGGGTTTATATATCATAGAAGTATTTTCTGAATGAATGTTATCAAAATAATATTACACAATACGAAAAGTCAACGTGTTTTTGGAAGGGCCTAAAAAGGCGAAAAGAATAGGCTTATGGTAACGCTTACACGCAGATGTTTGTGTGACATAAATCGCAGTTATTCAGAAGCCTGTTATATTTTTCCTAATGACATTCTTTATTTGCTATATTAAAAAACTCAACAACGGCGTTGTGAATTTAAACAAATTTCTAAACAAACTAAAATGCGCCAATTTGGATCATTAAAACTCTTTGTCAACATATGTATAACTTGTACCTATCAACGTATTAGGACTGTATTGTATCCTCACCATTTGCTTTACTCGCGATACTTCATCGAGCATTTATAGCTTGAAGAAATCATACAGAACACACTCAAAAACTGTAAACAGATGAAATGTGGCATTCGCGGTTAGACTCATTACATATAAAAATATAACCAGATTGCACCTCGTTGACCAAGATGCGGATGTTAATACACACAAACTAATTCCTGTTAACGTCCTCTGTGCATGTAAGCGGGAAAAGTAAATATAGATTTAGAGTATTTGAAAGGCCTTTAAGTTTATTGCTGAAAACGGAATAAAGTAATCGAAGCACATGCAGTTATACAATATAATTATGTATATATATAGTTGCAGTTATCATATGGCATGCTTAAAAAATGCAATTCTATGAGGAAAAACACACTACTAGTGGGACTGCAAAATGACGGTAGGAAATCTTCGACTTCGACAAAAAGAATCTGTATATCTATTAAAGTGCTTTATTTTTGAAAGAAAAAGTTCATCAAATCGGCGAGCAGTTTAATTGTGATTTATATTCGGAATCTATATCCATTGGCATGCGTGTCGTACATATGGATACGTTTATTTGCAAGGGATGCAACTCTTTCAAACGTATTACTCATATGTTTATATACACTCGATGTGTTAAAAGGGTGGACGGTGGGCAGACACAATGGCCTTGTGGTCTCGCAGTGAGAATCTAACCTTGTTGTCGAACGAGAGGTGTGAACGCAACAAGTGATGGTTCGAGACCACCCGTCACCAACGATAGCATACAGCGACGGACTAACAAATAATATTTTATTGCACTATTTATTATTGCATTGAAAAACAACAACAACAACAATATCAAAATAATAGCGATATTGTGGCGAATTTATTTGGGATTTGTGGCCACGTGGCTACAAATATTTTTAATAAAGGCTGATATCTATCTAGTGTCCATCAATAACAGTGATTATGATTAAAACTGTGCAGTGTAAATGCATGTAATACTCAACTTGACTGCTGTAGTATTTGAAATTGCAAATCACTAGTATTTGAAATTGCACATCAGCGGTGGTTATTCGTTCTCCAGTTTGTTGTTATACTGTTTATTCACTTTCTGTTTATTAAAAAAGTAACACCAAAGAAATCATTAGGGCATGCATAGCATGAAACAAAAGTGTTAGTTAAACAAAACAGATAAAACACGTAATATCATTAACATTATCATTTTGACTTGAAGGGTTTATATTATCATAGAAGTATTTTCTGAATGAATGTTATCAAAATAATATTTACACAATACGAAAAGTCAACGTGTTTTTGGAAGGGCCTAAAAAGGCGAAAAGAATAGGCTTATGGTAACGCTTACACGCAGATTTTTGTGTGACATAAATCGCAGTTATTCAGAAGCCTGTTATATTTTTCCTAATGACATTCTTTATTTGCTATATTAAAAAACTCAACAACGGCGTTGTGAATTTAAACAAATTTCTGAACAAACTAAAAAGACTAAAATGCGCCAATTTGGATCATTAAAACTCTTTGTCAACATATGTATAACTTGTACCTATCAACGTATTAGGACTGTATTGTACCCTCACCATTTGCTTTACTCACGATACTTCATCGAGCATTTATAGCTTGAAGAAATCATACAGAACACACTCAAAAACTGTAAACAGATGAAATGTGGCATTCGCGGTTAGACTCATTACATATAAAAATATAACCAGATTGCACCTCGTTGACCAAGATGCGGATGTTAATACACACAAACTAATTCCTGTTAACGTCCTCTGTGCATGTAAGCGGGAAAAGTAAATATAGATTTAGAGTATTTGAAAGGCCTTTAAGTTTATTGCTGAAAACGGAATAAAGTAATCGAAGCACATGCAGTTATACAATATAATTATGTATATATATAGTTGCAGTTATCATATGGCATGCTTAAAAAATGCAATTCTATGAGGAAAAACACACTACTAGTGGGACTGCAAAATGACGGTAGGAAATCTTCGACTTCGACAAAAAGAATCTGTATATCTATTAAAGTGCTTTATTTTTGAAAGAAAAAGTTCATCAAATCGGCGAGCAGTTTAATTGTGATTTATATTCGGAATCTATATCCATTGGCATGCGTGTCGTACATATGGATACGTTTATTTGCAAGGGATGCAACTCTTTCAAACGTATTACTCATATGTTTATATACACTCGATGTGTTAAAAGGGTGGACGGTGGGCAGACACAATGGCCTTGTGGTCTCGCAGTGAGATCTAACCTTGTTTTCGAACGAGAGGTGTGAACGCAACAAGTGATGGTTCGAGACCACCCGTCACCAACGATAGCATACAGCGACGGACTAACAAATAATATTTTATTGCACTATTTATTATTGCATTGAAAAACAACAACAACAACAATATCAAAATAATAGCGATATTGTGGCGAATTTATTTGGGATTTGTGGCCACGTGGCTACAAATATTTTTAATAAAGGCTGATATCTATCTAGTGTCCATCAATAACAGTGATTATGATTAAAACTGTGCAGTGTAAATGCATGTAATACTCAACTTGACTGCAGTAGTATTTGAAATTGCAAATCACTAGTATTTGAAATTGCACATCAGCGGTGGTTATTCGTTCTCCAGTTTGTTGTTATACTGTTTATTCACTTTCTGTTTATTAAAAAAGTAACACCAAAGAAATCATTAGGGCATGCATATCATGAAACAAAAGTGTTAGTTAAACAAAACAGATAAAACACGTAATATCATTAACATTTCATTTTGACTTGAAGGGTTTATATTATCATAGAAGTATTTTCTGAATGAATGTTATCAAAATAATATTTACACAATACGAAAAGTCAACGTGTTTTTGGAAGGGCCTAAAAAGGCGAAAAGAATAGGCTTATGGTAACGCTTACACGCAGATTTTTGTGTGACATAAATCGCAGTTATTCAGAAGCCTGTTATATTTTTCCTAATGACATTCTTTATTTGCTATATTAAAAAACTCAACAACGGCGTTGTGAATTTAAACAAATTTCTGAACAAACTAAAAAGACTAAAATGCGCCAATTTGGATCATTAAAACTCTTTGTCAACATATGTATAACTTGTACCTATCAACGTATTAGGACTGTATTGTACCCTCACCATTTGCTTTACTCACGATACTTCATCGAGCATTTATAGCTTGAAGAAATCATACAGAACACACTCAAAAACTGTAAACAGATGAAATGTGGCATTCGCGGTTAGACTCATTACATATAAAAATATAACCAGATTGCACCTCGTTGACCAAGATGCGGATGTTAATACACACAAACTAATTCCTGTTAACGTCCTCTGTGCATGTAAGCGGGAAAAGTAAATATAGATTTAGAGTATTTGAAAGGCCTTTAAGTTTATTGCTGAAAACGGAATAAAGTAATCGAAGCACATGCAGTTATACAATATAATTATGTATATATATAGTTGCAGTTATCATATGGCATGCTTAAAAAATGCAATTCTATGAGGAAAAACACACTACTAGTGGGACTGCAAAATGACGGTAGGAAATCTTCGACTTCGACAAAAAGAATCTGTATATCTATTAAAGTGCTTTATTTTTGAAAGAAAAAGTTCATCAAATCGGCGAGCAGTTTAATTGTGATTTATATTCGGAATCTATATCCATTGGCATGCGTGTCGTACATATGGATACGTTTATTTGCAAGGGATGCAACTCTTTCAAACGTATTACTCATATGTTTATATACACTCGATGTGTTAAAAGGGTGGACGGTGGGCAGACACAATGGCCTTGTGGTCTCGCAGTGAGATCTAACCTTGTTGTCGAACGAGAGGTGTGAACGCAACAAGTGATGGTTCGAGACCACCCGTCACCAACGATAGCATACAGCGACGGACTAACAAATAATATTTTATTGCACTATTTATTATTGCATTGAAAAACAACAACAACAACAATATCAAAATAATAGCGATATTGTGGCGAATTTATTTGGGATTTGTGGCCACGTGGCTACAATATTTTTAATAAAGGCTGATATCTATCTAGTGTCCATCAATAACAGTGATTATGATTAAAACTGTGCAGTGTAAATGCATGTAATACTCAACTTGACTGCAGTAGTATTTGAAATTGCAAATCACTAGTATTTGAAATTGCACATCAGCGGTGGTTATTCGTTCTCCAGTTTGTTGTTATACTGTTTATTCACTTTCTGTTTATTAAAAAAGTAACACCAAAGAAATCATTAGGGCATGCATATCATGAAACAAAAGTGGTAGTTAAACAAAACAGATAAAACACGTAATATCATTAACATTTCATTTTGACTTGAAGGGTTTATATTATCATAGAAGTATTTTCTGAATGAATGTTATCAAAATAATATTTACACAATACGAAAAGTCAACGTGTTTTTGGAAGGGCCTAAAAAGGCGAAAAGAATAGGCTTATGGTAACGCTTACACGCAGATTTTTGTGTGACATAAATCGCAGTTATTCAGAAGCCTGTTATATTTTTCCTAATGACATTCTTTATTTGCTATATTAAAAAACTCAACAACGGCGTTGTGAATTTAAACAAATTTCTGAACAAACTAAAAAGACTAAAATGCGCCAATTTGGATCATTAAAACTCTTTGTCAACATATGTATAACTTGTACCTATCAACGTATTAGGACTGTATTGTACCCTCACCATTTGCTTTACTCACGATACTTCATCGAGCATTTATAGCTTGAAGAAATCATACAGAACACACTCAAAAACTGTAAACAGATGAAATGTGGCATTCGCGGTTAGACTCATTACATATAAAAATATAACCAGATTGCACC
Organism: Mya arenaria; assembly: GCF_026914265.1. Taxonomy (NCBI): domain Eukaryota; kingdom Metazoa; phylum Mollusca; class Bivalvia; order Myida; family Myidae; genus Mya; species Mya arenaria. The sequence continues at coordinate 34,683,687 of NC_069133.1, read as the reverse complement.
TCGTTGACCAAGATGCGGATGTTAATACACACAAACTAATTCCTGTTAACGTCCTCTGTGCATGTAAGCGGGAAAAGTAAATATAGATTTAGAGTATTTGAAAGGCCTTTAAGTTTATTGCTGAAAACGGAATAAAGTAATCGAAGCACATGCAGTTATACAATATAATTATGTATATATATAGTTGCAGTTATCATATGGCATGCTTAAAAAATGCAATTCTATGAGGAAAAACACACTACTAGTGGGACTGCAAAATGACGGTAGGAAATCTTCGACTTCGACAAAAAGAATCTGTATATCTATTAAAGTGCTTTATTTTTGAAAGAAAAAGTTCATCAAATCGGCGAGCAGTTTAATTGTGATTTATATTCGGAATCTATATCCATTGGCATGCGTGTCGTACATATGGATACGTTTATTTGCAAGGGATGCAACTCTTTCAAACGTATTACTCATATGTTTATATACACTCGATGTGTTAAAAGGGTGGACGGTGGGCAGACACAATGGCCTTGTGGTCTCGCAGTGAGATCTAACCTTGTTGTCGAACGAGAGGTGTGAACGCAACAAGTGATGGTTCGAGACCACCCGTCACCAACGATAGCATACAGCGACGGACTAACAAATAATATTTTATTGCACTATTTATTATTGCATTGAAAAACAACAACAACAACAATATCAAAATAATAGCGATATTGTGGCGAATTTATTTGGGATTTGTGGCCACGTGGCTACAATATTTTTTAATAAAGGCTGATATCTATCTAGTGTCCATCAATAACAGTGATTATGATTAAAACTGTGCAGTGTAAATGCATGTAATACTCAACTTGACTGCATGTAGTATTTGAAATTGCAAATCACTAGTATTTGAAATTGCACATCAGCGGTGGTTATTCGTTCTCCAGTTTGTTGTTATACTGTTTATTCACTTTCTGTTTATTAAAAAAGTAACACCAAAGAAATCATTAGGGCATGCATATCATGAAACAAAAGTGGTAGTTAAACAAAACAGATAAAACACGTAATATCATTAACATTTCATTTTGACTTGAAGGGTTTATATTATCATAGAAGTATTTTCTGAATGAATGTTATCAAAATAATATTTACACAATACGAAAAGTCAACGTGTTTTTGGAAGGGCCTAAAAAGGCGAAAAGAATAGGCTTATGGTAACGCTTACACGCAGATTTTTGTGTGACATAAATCGCAGTTATTCAGAAGCCTGTTATATTTTTCCTAATGACATTCTTTATTTGCTATATTAAAAAACTCAACAACGGCGTTGTGAATTTAAACAAATTTCTGAACAAACTAAAAAGACTAAAATGCGCCAATTTGGATCATTAAAACTCTTTGTCAACATATGTATAACTTGTACCTATCAACGTATTAGGACTGTATTGTACCCTCACCATTTGCTTTACTCACGATACTTCATCGAGCATTTATAGCTTGAAGAAATCATACAGAACACACTCAAAAACTGTAAACAGATGAAATGTGGCATTCGCGGTTAGACTCATTACATATAAAAATATAACCAGATTGCACCTCGTTGACCAAGATGCGGATGTTAATACACACAAACTAATTCCTGTTAACGTCCTCTGTGCATGTAAGCGGGAAAAGTAAATATAGATTTAGAGTATTTGAAAGGCCTTTAAGTTTATTGCTGAAAACGGAATAAAGTAATCGAAGCACATGCAGTTATACAATATAATTATGTATATATATAGTTGCAGTTATCATATGGCATGCTTAAAAAATGCAATTCTATGAGGAAAAACACACTACTAGTGGGACTGCAAAATGACGGTAGGAAATCTTCGACTTCGACAAAAAGAATCTGTATATCTATTAAAGTGCTTTATTTTTGAAAGAAAAAGTTCATCAAATCGGCGAGCAGTTTAATTGTGATTTATATTCGGAATCTATATCCATTGGCATGCGTGTCGTACATATGGATACGTTTATTTGCAAGGGATGCAACTCTTTCAAACGTATTACTCATATGTTTATATACACTCGATGTGTTAAAAGGGTGGACGGTGGGCAGACACAATGGCCTTGTGGTCTCGCAGTGAGATCTAACCTTGTTGTCGAACGAGAGGTGTGAACGCAACAAGTGATGGTTCGAGACCACCCGTCACCAACGATAGCATACAGCGACGGACTAACAAATAATATTTTATTGCACTATTTATTATTGCATTGAAAAACAACAACAACAACAATATCAAAATAATAGCGATATTGTGGCGAATTTATTTGGGATTTGTGGCCACGTGGCTACAAATATTTTTAATAAAGGCTGATATCTATCTAGTGTCCATCAATAACAGTGATTATGATTAAAACTGTGCAGTGTAAATGCATGTAATACTCAACTTGACTGCAGTAGTATTTGAAATTGCAAATCACTAGTATTTGAAATTGCACATCAGCGGTGGTTATTCGTTCTCCAGTTTGTTGTTATACTGTTTATTCACTTTCTGTTTATTAAAAAAGTAACACCAAAGAAATCATTAGGGCATGCATATCATGAAACAAAAGTGTTAGTTAAACAAAACAGATAAAACACGTAATATCATTAACATTTCATTTTGACTTGAAGGGTTTATATTATCATAGAAGTATTTTCTGAATGAATGTTATCAAAATAATATTTACACAATACGAAAAGTCAACGTGTTTTTGGAAGGGCCTAAAAAGGCGAAAAGAATAGGCTTATGGTAACGCTTACACGCAGATTTTTGTGTGACATAAATCGCAGTTATTCAGAAGCCTGTTATATTTTTCCTAATGACATTCTTTATTTGCTATATTAAAAAACTCAACAACGGCGTTGTGAATTTAAACAAATTTCTGAACAAACTAAAAAGACTAAAATGCGCCAATTTGGATCATTAAAACTCTTTGTCAACATATGTATAACTTGTACCTATCAACGTATTAGGACTGTATTGTACCCTCACCATTTGCTTTACTCACGATACTTCATCGAGCATTTATAGCTTGAAGAAATCATACAGAACACACTCAAAAACTGTAAACAGATGAAATGTGGCATTCGCGGTTAGACTCATTACATATAAAAATATAACCAGATTGCACCTCGTTGACCAAGATGCGGATGTTAATACACACAAACTAATTCCTGTTAACGTCCTCTGTGCATGTAAGCGGGAAAAGTAAATATAGATTTAGAGTATTTGAAAGGCCTTTAAGTTTATTGCTGAAAACGGAATAAAGTAATCGAAGCACATGCAGTTATACAATATAATTATGTATATATATAGTTGCAGTTATCATATGGCATGCTTAAAAAATGCAATTCTATGAGGAAAAACACACTACTAGTGGGACTGCAAAATGACGGTAGGAAATCTTCGACTTCGACAAAAAGAATCTGTATATCTATTAAAGTGCTTTATTTTTGAAAGAAAAAGTTCATCAAATCGGCGAGCAGTTTAATTGTGATTTATATTCGGAATCTATATCCATTGGCATGCGTGTCGTACATATGGATACGTTTATTTGCAAGGGATGCAACTCTTTCAAACGTATTACTCATATGTTTATATACACTCGATGTGTTAAAAGGGTGGACGGTGGGCAGACACAATGGCCTTGTGGTCTCGCAGTGAGATCTAACCTTGTTGTCGAACGAGAGGTGTGAACGCAACAAGTGATGGTTCGAGACCACCCGTCACCAACGATAGCATACAGCGACGGACTAACAAATAATATTTTATTGCACTATTTATTATTGCATTGAAAAACAACAACAACAACAATATCAAAATAATAGCGATATTGTGGCGAATTTATTTGGGATTTGTGGCCACGTGGCTACAAATATTTTTAATAAAGGCTGATATCTATCTAGTGTCCATCAATAACAGTGATTATGATTAAAACTGTGCAGTGTAAATGCATGTAATACTCAACTTGACTGCAGTAGTATTTGAAATTGCAAATCACTAGTATTTGAAATTGCACATCAGCGGTGGTTATTCGTTCTCCAGTTTGTTGTTATACTGTTTATTCACTTTCTGTTTATTAAAAAAGTAACACCAAAGAAATCATTAGGGCATGCATATCATGAAACAAAAGTGTTAGTTAAACAAAACAGATAAAACACGTAATATCATTAACATTTCATTTTGACTTGAAGGGTTTATATTATCATAGAAGTATTTTCTGAATGAATGTTATCAAAATAATATTTACACAATACGAAAAGTCAACGTGTTTTTGGAAGGGCCTAAAAAGGCGAAAAGAATAGGCTTATGGTAACGCTTACACGCAGATTTTTGTGTGACATAAATCGCAGTTATTCAGAAGCCTGTTATATTTTTCCTAATGACATTCTTTATTTGCTATATTAAAAAACTCAACAACGGCGTTGTGAATTTAAACAAATTTCTGAACAAACTAAAAAGACTAAAATGCGCCAATTTGGATCATTAAAACTCTTTGTCAACATATGTATAACTTGTACCTATCAACGTATTAGGACTGTATTGTACCCTCACCATTTGCTTTACTCACGATACTTCATCGAGCATTTATAGCTTGAAGAAATCATACAGAACACACTCAAAAACTGTAAACAGATGAAATGTGGCATTCGCGGTTAGACTCATTACATATAAAAATATAACCAGATTGCACCTCGTTGACCAAGATGCGGATGTTAATACACACAAACTAATTCCTGTTAACGTCCTCTGTGCATGTAAGCGGGAAAAGTAAATATAGATTTAGAGTATTTGAAAGGCCTTTAAGTTTATTGCTGAAAACGGAATAAAGTAATCGAAGCACATGCAGTTATACAATATAATTATGTATATATATAGTTGCAGTTATCATATGGCATGCTTAAAAAATGCAATTCTATGAGGAAAAACACACTACTAGTGGGACTGCAAAATGACGGTAGGAAATCTTCGACTTCGACAAAAAGAATCTGTATATCTATTAAAGTGCTTTATTTTTGAAAGAAAAAGTTCATCAAATCGGCGAGCAGTTTAATTGTGATTTATATTCGGAATCTATATCCATTGGCATGCGTGTCGTACATATGGATACGTTTATTTGCAAGGGATGCAACTCTTTCAAACGTATTACTCATATGTTTATATACACTCGATGTGTTAAAAGGGTGGACGGTGGGCAGACACAATGGCCTTGTGGTCTCGCAGTGAGATCTAACCTTGTTTTCGAACGAGAGGTGTGAACGCAACAAGTGATGGTTCGAGACCACCCGTCACCAACGATAGCATACAGCGACGGACTAACAAATAATATTTTATTGCACTATTTATTATTGCATTGAAAAACAACAACAACAACAATATCAAAATAATAGCGATATTGTGGCGAATTTATTTGGGATTTGTGGCCACGTGGCTACAAATATTTTTAATAAAGGCTGATATCTATCTAGTGTCCATCAATAACAGTGATTATGATTAAAACTGTGCAGTGTAAATGCATGTAATACTCAACTTGACTGCAGTAGTATTTGAAATTGCAAATCACTAGTATTTGAAATTGCACATCAGCGGTGGTTATTCGTTCTCCAGTTTGTTGTTATACTGTTTATTCACTTTCTGTTTATTAAAAAAGTAACACCAAAGAAATCATTAGGGCATTCATATCATGAAACAAAAGTGTTAGTTAAACAAAACAGATCAAACACGTAATATCATTAACATTTCATTTTGACTTGAAGGGTTTATATTATCATAGAAGTATTTTCTGAATGAATGTTATCAAAATAATATTTACACAATACGAAAAGTCAACGTGTTTTTGGAAGGGCCTAAAAAGGCGAAAAGAATAGGCTTATGGTAACGCTTACACGCAGATTTTTGTGTGACATAAATCGCAGTTATTCAGAAGCCTGTTATATTTTTCCTAATGACATTCTTTATTTGCTATATTAAAAAACTCAACAACGGCGTTGTGAATTTAAACAAATTTCTGAACAAACTAAAAAGACTAAAATGCGCCAATTTGGATCATTAAAACTCTTTGTCAACATATGTATAACTTGTACCTATCAACGTATTAGGACTGTATTGTACCCTCACCATTTGCTTTACTCACGATACTTCATCGAGCATTTATAGCTTGAAGAAATCATACAGAACACACTCAAAAACTGTAAACAGATGAAATGTGGCATTCGCGGTTAGACTCATTACATATAAAAATATAACCAGATTGCACCTCGTTGACCAAGATGCGGATGTTAATACACACAAACTAATTCCTGTTAACGTCCTCTGTGCATGTAAGCGGGAAAAGTAAATATAGATTTAGAGTATTTGAAAGGCCTTTAAGTTTATTGCTGAAAACGGAATAAAGTAATCGAAGCACATGCAGTTATACAATATAATTATGTATATATATAGTTGCAGTTATCATATGGCATGCTTAAAAAATGCAATTCTATGAGGAAAAACACACTACTAGTGGGACTGCAAAATGACGGTAGGAAATCTTCGACTTCGACAAAAAGAATCTGTATATCTATTAAAGTGCTTTATTTTTGAAAGAAAAAGTTCATCAAATCGGCGAGCAGTTTAATTGTGATTTATATTCGGAATCTATATCCATTGGCATGCGTGTCGTACATATGGATACGTTTATTTGCAAGGGATGCAACTCTTTCAAACGTATTACTCATATGTTTATATACACTCGATGTGTTAAAAGGGTGGACGGTGGGCAGACACAATGGCCTTGTGGTCTCGCAGTGAGAACTAACCTTGTTGTCGAACGAGAGGTGTGAACGCAACAAGTGATGGTTCGAGACCACCCGTCACCAACGATAGCATACAGCGACGGACTAACAAATAATATTTTATTGCACTATTTATTATTGCATTGAAAAACAACAACAACAACAATATCAAAATAATAGCGATATTGTGGCGAATTTATTTGGGATTTGTGGCCACGTGGCTACAAATATTTTTAATAAAGGCTGATATCTATCTAGTGTCCATCAATAACAGTGATTATGATTAAAACTGTGCAGTGTAAATGCATGTAATACTCAACTTGACTGCAGTAGTATTTGAAATTGCAAATCACTAGTATTTGAAATTGCACATCAGCGGTGGTTATTCGTTCTCCAGTTTGTTGTTATACTGTTTATTCACTTTCTGTTTATTAAAAAAGTAACACCAAAGAAATCATTAGGGCATGCATATCATGAAACAAAAGTGTTAGTTAAACAAAACAGATAAAACACGTAATATCATTAACATTTCATTTTGACTTGAAGGGTTTATATTATCATAGAAGTATTTTCTGAATGAATGTTATCAAAATAATATTTACACAATACGAAAAGTCAACGTGTTTTTGGAAGGGCCTAAAAAGGCGAAAAGAATAGGCTTATGGTAACGCTTACACGCAGATTTTTGTGTGACATAAATCGCAGTTATTCAGAAGCCTGTTATATTTTTCCTAATGACATTCTTTATTTGCTATATTAAAAAACTCAACAACGGCGTTGTGAATTTAAACAAATTTCTGAACAAACTAAAAAGACTAAAATGCGCCAATTTGGATCATTAAAACTCTTTGTCAACATATGTATAACTTGTACCTATCAACGTATTAGGACTGTATTGTACCCTCACCATTTGCTTTACTCACGATACTTCATCGAGCATTTATAGCTTGAAGAAATCATACAGAACACACTCAAAAACTGTAAACAGATGAAATGTGGCATTCGCGGTTAGACTCATTACATATAAAAATATAACCAGATTGCACCTCAGTTGACCAAGATGCGGATGTTAATACACACAAACTAATTCCTGTTAACGTCCTCTGTGCATGTAAGCGGGAAAAGTAAATATAGATTTAGAGTATTTGAAAGGCCTTTAAGTTTATTGCTGAAAACGGAATAAAGTAATCGAAGCACATGCAGTTATACAATATAATTATGTATATATATAGTTGCAGTTATCATATGGCATGCTTAAAAAATGCAATTCTATGAGGAAAAACACACTACTAGTGGGACTGCAAAATGACGGTAGGAAATCTTCGACTTCGACAAAAAGAATCTGTATATCTATTAAAGTGCTTTATTTTTGAAAGAAAAAGTTCATCAAATCGGCGAGCAGTTTAATTGTGATTTATATTCGGAATCTATATCCATTGGCATGCGTGTCGTACATATGGATACGTTTATTTGCAAGGGATGCAACTCTTTCAAACGTATTACTCATATGTTTATATACACTCGATGTGTTAAAAGGGTGGACGGTGGGCAGACACAATATAATAGCGATATTGTGGCGAATTTATTTGGGATTTGTGGCCACGTGGCTACAAATGTTTTAATAAAGGCTGATATCTATCTAGTGTCCATCAATAACAGTGATTATGATTAAAACTGTGCAGTGTAAATGCATGTAATACTCAACTTGACTGCAGTAGTATTTGAAATTGCAAATCACTAGTATTTGAAATTGCACATCAGCGGTGGTTATTCGTTCTCCAGTTTGTTGTTATACTGTTTATTCACTTTCTGTTTATTAAAAAAGTAACACCAAAGAAATCATTAGGGCATGCATATCATGAAACAAAAGTGGTAGTTAAACAAAACAGATAAAACACGTAATATCATTAACATTTCATTTTGACTTGAAAGGTTTATATTATCATAGAAGTATTTTCTGAATGAATGTTATCAAAATAATATTTACACAATACGAAAAGTCAACGTGTTTTTGGAAGGGCCTAAAAAGGCGAAAAGAATAGGCTTATGGTAACGCTTACACGCAGATTTTTGTGTGACATAAATCGCAGTTATTCAGAAGCCTGTTATATTTTTCCTAATGACATTCTTTATTTGCTATATTAAAACACTCAACAACGGCGTTGTGAATTTAAACAAATTTCTGAACAAACTAAAAAGACTAAAATGCGCCAATTTGGATCATTAAAACTCTTTGTCAACATATGTATAACTTGTACCTATCAACGTATTAGGACTGTATTGTACCCTCACCATTTGCCTTACTCACGATACTTCATCGAGCATTTATAGCTTGAAGAAATCATACAGAAAACACTCAAAAACTGTAAACAGATGAAATGTGGCATTCGCGGTTAGACTCATTACATATAAAAATATAACCAGATTGCACCTCGTTGACCAAGATGCGGATATTAATACACACAAACTAATTCCTGTTAACGTCCTCTGTGCATGTAAGCGGGAAAAGTAAATATAGATTTAGAGTATTTGAAAGGCCTTTAAGTTTATTGCTGAAAACGGAATAAAGTAATCGAAGCACATGCAGTTATACAATATAATTATGTATATATATAGTTGCAGTTATCATATGGCATGCTTAAAAATGCAATTCTATGAGGAAAAACACACTACTAGTGGGACTGCAAAATGACGGTAGGAAATCTTCGACTTCGACAAAAAGAATCTGTATATCTATTAAAGTGCTTTATTTTTGAAAGAAAAAGTTCATCAAATCGGCGAGCAGTTTAATTGTGATTTATATTCGGAATCTATATCCATTGGCATGCGTGTCGTACATATGGATACGTTTATTTGCAAGGGATGCAACTCTTTCAAACGTATTACTCATATGTTTATATACACTCGATGTGTTAAAAGGGTGGACGGTGGGCAGACACAATGGCCTTGTGGTCTCGCAGTGAGAACTAACCTTGTTGTCGAACGAGAGGTGTGAACGCAACAAGTGATGGTTAGAGACCACCCGTCACCAACGATAGCATACAGCGACGGACTAACAAATAATATTTTATTGCACTATTTATTATTGCATTGAAAAACAACAACAACAACAATATCAAAATAATAGCGATATTGTGGCGAATTTATTTGGGATTTGTGGCCACGTGGCTACAAATATTTTTAATAAAGGCTGATATCTATCTAGTGTCCATCAATAACAGTGATTATGATTAAAACTGTGCAGTGTAAATGCATGTAATACTCAACTTGACTGCAGTAGTATTTGAAATTGCAAATCACTAGTATTTGAAATTGCACATCAGCGGTGGTTATTCGTTCTCCAGTTTGTTGTTATACTGTTTATTCATTTTCTGTTTATTAAAAAAGTAACACCAAAGAAATCATTAGGGCATTCATATCATGAAACAAAAGTGTTAGTTAAACAAAACAGATCAAACACGTAATATCATTAACATTTCATTTTGACTTGAAGGGTTTATATTATCATAGAAGTATTTTCTGAATGAATGTTATCAAAATAATATTTACACAATACGAAAAGTCAACGTGTTTTTGGAAGGGCCTAAAAAGGCGAAAAGAATAGGCTTATGGTAACGCTTACACGCAGATTTTTGTGTGACATAAATCGCAGTTATTCAGAAGCCTGTCATATTTTTCCTAATGACATTCTTTATTTGCTATATTAAAAAACTCAACAACGGCGTTGTGAATTTAAACAAATTTCTGAACAAACTAAAAAGACTAAAATGCGCCAATTTGGATCATTAAAACTCTTTGTCAACATATGTATAACTTGTACCTATCAACGTATTAGGACTGTATTGTACCCTCACCATTTGCTTTACTCACGATACTTCATCGAGCATTTATAGCTTGAAGAAATCATACAGAACACACTCAAAAACTGTAAACAGATGAAATGTGGCATTCGCGGTTAGACTCATTACATATAAAAATATAACCAGATTGCACCTCAGTTGACCAAGATGCGGATGTTAATACACACAAACTAATTCCTGTTAACGTCCTCTGTGCATGTAAGCGGGAAAAGTAAATATAGATTTAGAGTATTTGAAAGGCCTTTAAGTTTATTGCTGAAAACGGAATAAAGTAATCGAAGCACATGCAGTTATACAATATAATTATGTATATATATAGTTGCAGTTATCATATGGCATGCTTAAAAAATGCAATTCTATGAGGAAAAACACACTACTAGTGGGACTGCAAAATGACGGTAGGAAATCTTCGACTTCGACAAAAAGAATCTGTATATCTATTAAAGTGCTTTATTTTTGAAAGAAAAAGTTCATCAAATCGGCGAGCAGTTTAATTGTGATTTATATTCGGAATCTATATCCATTGGCACGCGTGTCGTACATATGGATACGTTTATTTGCAAGGGATGCAACTCTTTCAAACGTATTACTCATATGTTTATATACACTCGATGTGTTAAAAGGGTGGACGGTGGGCAGACACAATATAATAGCGATATTGTGGCGAATTTATTTGGGATTTGTGGCCACGTGGCTACAATTTTTTTAATAAAGGCTGATATCTATCTAGTGTCCATCAATAACAGTGATTATGATTAAAACTGTGCAGTGTAAATGCATGTAATACTCAACTTGACTGCAGTAGTATTTGAAATTGCAAATCACTAGTATTTGAAATTGCACATCAGCGGTGGTTATTCGTTCTCCAGTTTGTTGTTATACTGTTTATTCACTTTCTGTTTATTAAAAAAGTAACACCAAAGAAATCATTAGGGCATGCATATCATGAAACAAAAGTGGTAGTTAAACAAAACAGATAAAACACGTAATATCATTAACATTTCATTTTGACTTGAAAGGTTTATATTATCATAGAAGTATTTTCTGAATGAATGTTATCAAAATAATATTTACACAATACGAAAAGTCAACGTGTTTTTGGAAGGGCCTAAAAAGGCGAAAAGAATAGGCTTATGGTAACGCTTACACGCAGATTTTTGTGTGACATAAATCGCAGTTATTCAGAAGCCTGTTATATTTTTCCTAATGACATTCTTTATTTGCTATATTAAAACACTCAACAACGGCGTTGTGAATTTAAACAAATTTCTGAACAAACTAAAAAGACTAAAATGCGCCAATTTGGATCATTAAAACTCTTTGTCAACATATGTATAACTTGTACCTATCAACGTATTAGGACTGTATTGTACCCTCACCATTTGCTTTACTCACGATACTTCATCGAGCATTTATAGCTTGAAGAAATCATACAGAACACACTCAAAAACTGTAAACAGATGAAATGTGGCATTCGCGGTTAGACTCATTACATATAAAAATATAACCAGATTGCACCTCATTGACCAAGATGCGGATATTAATACACACAAACTAATTCCTGTTAACGTCCTCTGTGCATGTAAGCGGGAAAAGTAAATATAGATTTAGAGTATTTGAAAGGCCTTTAAGTTTATTGCTGAAAACGGAATAAAGTAATCGAAGCACATGCAGTTATACAATATAATTATGTATATATATAGTTGCAGTTATCATATGGCATGCTTAAAAAATGCAATTCTATGAGGAAAAACACACTACTAGTGGGACTGCAAAATGACGGTAGGAAATCTTCGACTTCGACAAAAAGAATCTGTATATCTATTAAAGTGCTTTATTTTTGAAAGAAAAAGTTCATCAAATCGGCGAGCAGTTTAATTGTGATTTATATTCGGAATCTATATCCATTGGCATGCGTGTCGTACATATGGATACGTTTATTTGCAAGGGATGCAACTCTTTCAAACGTATTACTCATATGTTTATATACACTCGATGTGTTAAAAGGGTGGACGGTGGGCAGACACAATGGCCTTGTGGTCTCGCAGTGAGAACTAACCTTGTTGTCGAACGAGAGGTGTGAACGCAACAAGTGATGGTTCGAGACCACCCGTCACCAACGATAGCATACAGCGACGGACTAACAAATAATAATTTATTGCACTATTTATTATTGCATTGAAAAACAACAACAACAACAATATCAAAATAATAGCGATATTGTGGCGAATTTATTTGGGATTTGTGGCCACGTGGCTACAAATATTTTTAATAAAGGCTGATATCTATCTAGTGTCCATCAATAACAGTGATTATGATTAAAACTGTGCAGTGTAAATGCATGTAATACTCAACTTGACTGCAGTAGTATTTGAAATTGCAAATCACTAGTATTTGAAATTGCACATCAGCGGTGGTTATTCGTTCTCCAGTTTGTTGTTATACTGTTTATTCACTTTTCTGTTTATTAAAAAAGTAACACCAAAGAAATCATTAGGGCATTCATATCATGAAACAAAAGTGTTAGTTAAACAAAACAGATCAAACACGTAATATCATTAACATTTCATTTTGACTTGAAGGGTTTATATTATCATAGAAGTATTTTCTGAATGAATGTTATCAAAATAATATTTACACAATACGAAAAGTCAACGTGTTTTTGGAAGGGCCTAAAAAGGCGAAAAGAATAGGCTTATGGTAACGCTTACACGCAGATTTTTGTGTGACATAAATCGCAGTTATTCAGAAGCCTGTCATATTTTTCCTAATGACATTCTTTATTTGCTATATTAAAAAACTCAACAACGGCGTTGTGAATTTAAACAAATTTCTGAACAAACTAAAAAGACTAAAATGCGCCAATTTGGATCATTAAAACTCTTTGTCAACATATGTATAACTTGTACCTATCAACGTATTAGGACTGTATTGTACCCTCACCATTTGCTTTACTCACGATACTTCATCGAGCATTTATAGCTTGAAGAAATCATACAGAACACACTCAAAAACTGTAAACAGATGAAATGTGGCATTCGCGGTTAGACTCATTACATATAAAAATATAACCAGATTGCACCTCATTGACCAAGATGCGGATGTTAATACACACAAACTAATTCCTGTTAACGTCCTCTGTGCATGTAAGCGGGAAAAGTAAATATAGATTTAGAGTATTTGAAAGGCCTTTAAGTTTATTGCTGAAAACGGAATAAAGTAATCGAAGCACATGCAGTTATACAATATAATTATGTATATATATAGTTGCAGTTATCATATGGCATGCTTAAAAAATGCAATTCTATGAGGAAAAACACACTACTAGTGGGACTGCAAAATGACGGTAGGAAATCTTCGACTTCGACAAAAAGAATCTGTATATCTATTAAAGTGCTTTATTTTTGAAAGAAAAAGTTCATCAAATCGGCGAGCAGTTTAATTGTGATTTATATTCGGAATCTACTATCCATTGGCACGCGTGTCGTACATATGGATACGTTTATTTGCAAGGGATGCAACTCTTTCAAACGTATTACTCATATGTTTATATACACTCGATGTGTTAAAAGGGTGGACGGTGGGCAGACACAATGGCCTTGTGGTCTCGCAGTGAGAACTAACCTTGTTGTCGAACGAGAGGTGTGAACGCAACAAGTGATGGTTCGAGACCACCCGTCACCAACGATAGCATACAGCGACGGACTAACAAATAATATTTTATTGCACTATTTATTATTGCATTGAAAAACAACAACAACAACAATATCAAAATAATAGCGATATTGTGGCGAATTTATTTGGGATTTGTGGCCACGTGGCTACAAATATTTTTAATAAAGGCTGATATCTATCTAGTGTCCATCAATAACAGTGATTATGATTAAAACTGTGCAGTGTAAATGCATGTAATACTCAACTTGACTGCAGTAGTATTTGAAATTGCAAATCACTAGTATTTGAAATTGCACATCAGCGGTGGTTATTCGTTCTCCAGTTTGTTGTTATACTGTTTATTCATTTTCTGTTTATTAAAAAAGTAACACCAAAGAAATCATTAGGGCATTCATATCATGAAACAAAAGTGTTAGTTAAACAAAACAGATCAAACACGTAATATCATTAACATTTCATTTTGACTTGAAGGGTTTATATTATCATAGAAGTATTTTCTGAATGAATGTTATCAAAATAATATTTACACAATACGAAAAGTCAACGTGTTTTTGGAAGGGCCTAAAAAGGCGAAAAGAATAGGCTTATGGTAACGCTTACACGCAGATTTTTGTGTGACATAAATCGCAGTTATTCAGAAGCCTGTCATATTTTTCCTAATGACATTCTTTATTTGCTATATTAAAAAACTCAACAACGGCGTTGTGAATTTAAACAAATTTCTGAACAAACTAAAAAGACTAAAATGCGCCAATTTGGATCATTAAAACTCTTTGTCAACATATGTATAACTTGTACCTATCAACGTATTAGGACTGTATTGTACCCTCACCATTTGCTTTACTCACGATACTTCATCGAGCATTTATAGCTTGAAGAAATCATACAGAACACACTCAAAAACTGTAAACAGATGAAATGTGGCATTCGCGGTTAGACTCATTACATATAAAAATATAACCAGATTGCACCTCATTGACCAAGATGCGGATGTTAATACACACAAACTAATTCCTGTTAACGTCCTCTGTGCATGTAAGCGGGAAAAGTAAATATAGATTTAGAGTATTTGAAAGGCCTTTAAGTTTATTGCTGAAAACGGAATAAAGTAATCGAAGCACATGCAGTTATACAATATAATTATGTATATATATAGTTGCAGTTATCATATGGCATGCTTAAAAAATGCAATTCTATGAGGAAAAACACACTACTAGTGGGACTGCAAAATGACGGTAGGAAATCTTCGACTTCGACAAAAAGAATCTGTATATCTATTAAAGTGCTTTATTTTTGAAAGAAAAAGTTCATCAAATCGGCGAGCAGTTTAATTGTGATTTATATTCGGAATCTACATCCATTGGCACGCGTGTCGTACATATGGATACGTTTATTTGCAAGGGATGCAACTCTTTCAAACGTATTACTCATATGTTTATATACACTCGATGTGTTAAAAGGGTGGACGGTGGGCAGACACAATATAATAGCGATATTGTGGCGAATTTATTTGGGATTTGTGGCCACGTGGCTACAAATTTTTTAATAAAGGCTGATATCTATCTAGTGTCCATCAATAACAGTGATTATGATTAAAACTGTGCAGTGTAAATGCATGTAATACTCAACTTGACTGCTGTAGTATTTGAAATTGCAAATCACTAGTATTTGAAATTGCACATCAGCGGTGGTTATTCGTTCTCCAGTTTGTTGTTATACTGTTTATTCACTTTCTGTTTATTAAAAAAGTAACACCAAAGAAATCATTAGGGCATGCATATCATGAAACAAAAGTGTTAGTTAAACAAAACAGATAAAACACGTAATATCATTAACATTATCATTTTGACATGAAGGGTTTATATTATCATAGAAGTATTTTCTGAATGAATGTTATCAAAATAATATTTACACAATACGAAAAGTCAACGTGTTTTTGGAAGGGCCTAAAAAGGCGAAAAGAATAGGCTTATGGTAACGCTTACACGCAGATTTTTGTGTGACATAAATCGCAGTTATTCAGAAGCCTGTTATATTTTTCCTAATGACATTCTTTATTTGCTATATTAAAAAACTCAACAACGGCGTTGTGAATTTAAACAAATTTCTGAACAAACTAAAAAGACTAAAATGCGCCAATTTGGATCATTAAAACTCTTTGTCAACATATGTATAACTTGTACCTATCAACGTATTAGGACTGTATTGTACCCTCACCATTTGCTTTACTCACGATACTTCATCGAGCATTTATAGCTTGAAGAAATCATACAGAACACACTCAAAAACTGTAAACAGATGAAATGTGGCATTCGCGGTTAGACTCATTACATATAAAAATATAACCAGATTGCACCTCATTGACCAAGATGCGGATGTTAATACACACAAACTAATTCCTGTTAACGTCCTCTGTGCATGTAAGCGGGAAAAGTAAATATAGATTTAGAGTATTTGAAAGGCCTTTAAGTTTATTGCTGAAAACGGAATAAAGTAATCGAAGCACATGCAGTTATACAATATAATTATGTATATATATAGTTGCAGTTATCATATGGCATGCTTAAAAAATGCAATTCTATGAGGAAAAACACACTACTAGTGGGACTGCAAAATGACGGTAGGAAATCTTCGACTTCGACAAAAAGAATCTGTATATCTATTAAAGTGCTTTATTTTTGAAAGAAAAAGTTCATCAAATCGGCGAGCAGTTTAATTGTGATTTATATTCGGAATCTATATCCATTGGCATGCGTGTCGTACATATGGATACGTTTATTTGCAAGGGATGCAACTCTTTCAAACGTATTACTCATATGTTTATATACACTCGATGTGTTAAAAGGGTGGACGGTGGGCAGACACAATATAATAGCGATATTGTGGCGAATTTATTTGGGATTTGTGGCCACGTGGCTACAATTTTTTTAATAAAGGCTGATATCTATCTAGTGTCCATCAATAACAGTGATTATGATTAAAACTGTGCAGTGTAAATGCATGTAATACTCAACTTGACTGCTGTAGTATTTGAAATTGCAAATCACTAGTATTTGAAATTGCACATCAGCGGTGGTTATTCGTTCTCCAGTTTGTTGTTATACTGTTTATTCACTTTCTGTTTATTAAAAAAGTAACACCAAAGAAATCATTAGGGCATGCATAGCATGAAACAAAAGTGTTAGTTAAACAAAACAGATAAAACACGTAATATCATTAACATTATCATTTTGACTTGAAGGGTTTATATTATCATAGAAGTATTTTCTGAATGAATGTTATCAAAATAATATTTACACAATACGAAAAGTCAACGTGTTTTTGGAAGGGCCTAAAAAGGCGAAAAGAATAGGCTTATGGTAACGCTTACACGCAGATTTTTGTGTGACATAAATCGCAGTTATTCAGAAGCCTGTTATATTTTTCCTAATGACATTCTTTATTTGCTATATTAAAAAACTCAACAACGGCGTTGTGAATTTAAACAAATTTCTGAACAAACTAAAAAGACTAAAATGCGCCAATTTGGATCATTAAAACTCTTTGTCAACATATGTATAACTTGTACCTATCAACGTATTAGGACTGTATTGTATCCTCACCATTTGCTTTACTCGCGATACTTCATCGAGCATTTATAGCTTGAAGAAATCATACAGAACACACTCAAAAACTGTAAACAGATGAAATGTGGCATTCGCGGTTAGACTCATTACATATAAAAATATAACCAGATTGCACCTCGTTGACCAAGATGCGGATATTAATACACACAAACTAATTCCTGTTAACGTCCTCTGTGCATGTAAGCGGGAAAAGTAAATATAGATTTAGAGTATTTGAAAGGCCTTTAAGTTTATTGCTGAAAACGGAATAAAGTAATCGAAGCACATGCAGTTATACAATATAATTATGTATATATATAGTTGCAGTTATCATATGGCATGCTTAAAAAATGCAATTCTATGAGGAAAAACACACTACTAGTGGGACTGCAAAATGACGGTAGGAAATCTTCGACTTCGACAAAAAGAATCTGTATATCTATTAAAGTGCTTTATTTTTGAAAGAAAAAGTTCATCAAATCGGCGAGCAGTTTAATTGTGATTTATATTCGGAATCTATATCCATTGGCACGCGTGTCGTACATATGGATACGTTTATTTGCAAGGGATGCAACTCTTTCAAACGTATTACTCATATGTTTATATACACTCGATGTGTTAAAAGGGTGGACGGTGGGCAGACACAATGGCCTTGTGGTCTCGCAGTGAGAACTAACCTTGTTGTCGAACGAGAGGTGTGAACGCAACAAGTGATGGTTCGAGACCACCCGTCACCAACGATAGCATACAGCGACGGACTAACAAATAATATTTTATTGCACTATTTATTATTGCATTGAAAAACAACAACAACAACAATATCAAAATAATAGCGATATTGTGGCGAATTTATTTGGGATTTGTGGCCACGTGGCTACAATTTTTTTAATAAAGGCTGATATCTATCTAGTGTCCATCAATAACAGTGATTATGATTAAAACTGTGCAGTGTAAATGCATGTAATACTCAACTTGACTGCTGTAGTATTTGAAATTGCAAATCACTAGTATTTGAAATTGCACATCAGCGGTGGTTATTCGTTCTCCAGTTTGTTGTTATACTGTTTATTCACTTTCTGTTTATTAAAAAAGTAACACCAAAGAAATCATTAGGGCATGCATAGCATGAAACAAAAGTGTTAGTTAAACAAAACAGATAAAACACGTAATATCATTAACATTTCATTTTGACTTGAAAGGTTTATATTATCATAGAAGTATTTTCTGAATGAATGTTATCAAAATAATATTTACACAATACGAAAAGTCAACGTGTTTTTGGAAGGGCCTAAAAAGGCGAAAAGAATAGGCTTATGGTAACGCTTACACGCAGATTTTTGTGTGACATAAATCGCAGTTATTCAGAAGCCTGTTATATTTTTCCTAATGACATTCTTTATTTGCTATATTAAAAAACTCAACAACGGCGTTGTGAATTTAAACAAATTTCTGAACAAACTAAAAAGACTAAAACGCGCCAATTTGGATCATTAAAACTCTTTGTCAACGTATGTATAACTTGTACCTATCAACGTATTAGGACTGTATTGTACCCTCACCATTTGCTTTACTCACGATACTTCATCGAGCATTTATAGCTTGAAGAAATCATACAGAACACACTCAAAAACTGTAAACAGGTGGAATGTGGCATTCGCGGTTAGACTCATTACATATAAAAATATAACCAGATTGCACCTCGTTGACCAAGATGCGGATGTTAATACACACAAACTTATTCCTGTTAACGTCCTCTGTGCATGTAAGCGGGAAAAGTAAATAAAGATTTAGAGTATTTGAAAGGCCTTTAAGTTTATTGCTGAAAACGGAATAAAGTAATCGAAGCAAATGCAGTTATACAATATAATTATGTATATATATATTTGCAGTTATCATACGGCATGCTTAAAAAATGCAATTCTATGAAGAAAAACACACTACTAGTGGGACTGCAAAATGACGGTAGGAAATCTTCGACTTCGACAAAAAGAATCTGTATATCTATTAAAGTGCTTTATTTTTGAAAGAAAAAGTTCATCAAATCGGCAAGCAGTTTAATTGTGATTTATATTCGGAATCTATATCCATTGGCATGCGTGTCGTACATATGGATACGTTTATTTGCAAGGGATGCAACTCTTTCAAACGTATTACTCATATGTTTATATACACTCGATGGGTGGACGGTGAGCAGACACAATGGCCTTGTGGTCTCGCAGTGAAATCTAACCTTGTTGTCGAACGAGAGGTGTGAACGCAACAAGTGATGGTTCGAGACCACCTGTCACCAACGAGAGCCTACAATGACGGACTAACAAATAATATTTTATTGCACTATTTATTATTGCATTGAAAAACAACAACAACAACAACATCAAAATATTAGCGATATTTTTGCGATTTTAATTGGTTTAGTGATTATGATTAAAACAGAGCAGTGTAAATGCATGTAATTTTCAACTTGACTGCAGTAGTATTTGAAATTGCAAATCACTGTTTTATAATAAAAAAACATGCGAATGAAGCCATATATAGATTTTCAGTTTCTCTCAGGGCCGAGAGTGTTAGATAGGTTCATCAAAACCCGAGCGTAGGGTGTTTTTCTGAAACGAACGGCGATATTGGTGCTTTGTTTTCCGCAAAAGTTGAACAAAATTCAGTAAAAATGTATTGTAATTTATATTTTACATACGGATTTATTTTTTATCTTCACCGATGAGCAAGGTAAAGATTTCCGGGGTGGCTTAATATTTGGATCTTCTTTTTTGGATTGGGAGAAAAAAATGTGACCGTAAGACGAAATTTCCAGGAACACAGAAAATGGTGTAGGACGTACATTCCTGCAGGTTATTTTATAATTGTCGTAATTGTGCATCATACCATGACTGATTTTTCCCTGGCAGAACATACAATTTTAGGACTTTTACTTTCAAAAATATGTAATGTATGAGATCAGAGCATTAAGGTAATGACTAAAATGACCCCATTTCCAACTGTCAAACCTTAAGAAGATAAAAGGTTAAGACAAATATCATTGATTATTATAATGAGTTCTTTTATCAAAAAAGGTTTTTTTATCGAGAGCAGATATATTTTTTATGTAATAACATTTAAATTGGAAGGGCCAGACTTAAAACATCATTCAAGGGAGCCAGATTTAGCCATAATTAGGTATTTGCATTAAAGTATTTGTAAACATATCTTGGTCATAATGATTGGTGTTAAAACCAGAAAGTGTATGACTACACTGTAGTCCAGACGGCGGGCTAAAAGCATATGCATATGTAAGAGTTGGAATTCAATGTCAAGCTCTGTTATCTCGAAGTTCCGCTATATCGAAGTGTTTATAAGAGTTTTTACTGTTTGTCATTAGTATTGTTTTTATACATGGGCTTCGTCAGTAAATAACGTTTCATAATGCGCCAATTCATATTCGTCCAAGACAGAAGAAAGTTTGCGGATTTCTCAAATCAAATATGAATATATTTTTAAAAAATTGCCAATGATCGATTGTGAAGATTTTAGGAGTTTATTTACATTTATATGAAATGAATGGACACACGGCAAAGAAATGTTTACAATGAAATGGTATGCATGCACACATTTTATTTCTTTCCATATGAAAACAGTTTCGAATACATGTTCTTCACCTCAGACCTAAACCTCCTGTCAAAAAACCGTAGATGAACGCATTTGCCATGTTGTTAATGAAAAAGCACCAGATGAATGTGTGATAGAACACTTTACCCGCAAAAGTCATGTTTTCCACAAAACCCTTGTTGAGGAATGTTATGATCTTCAACAACAGATGTGGGAAATAACTAAGCAAAACACGGCTGTTATGAGGAGGAACATGACGGTAGTTCGACTGGCCCTCTGATCATTACCTACGCTGCATTTTGCTGAGTGGGGAAGCACATTGTTGCCTTTGGACTCAACTTTTTCAGGAATGTTTTCATCACTGGATACGTCATTCTTCTCGCCTTAAGAACAACTGTTGCTATCTGAAGTTGTCACTACCGACATGGCTGTACTTGTTCCTGATTCAGTTTCTTTCTGGCTGAATTTCTTCTTGGTGGCACTATGGTTCCTAATTTTCCGCCATATCAAAGAATATAGCACAGCTAGAATAATCAACGCTGAAAAGAAGACAAGGATTAACAGGGCGTTAAAGTAGGCCATGTATTTGGTGCAGTGGAATCGGTCCTCTTCGTAGTACCGCGTGCCGTTGATATTTACGTCTGACGTCACAATAGTATCTCGCCCATAGAGCTTAGGGGCTGCCCAAGATATCAGAAGAGACACGCCCAAAACGATGACGCAAGAAATCTTGACCTGTGTGAGTGACATCTGGCGACCAAATGGAACGCAGATTTTTCTGTATCTGAAAAACAACAACATACTTATTCTATAACAGAACAACGGTGGTTTACTTTTTTCCTTTTTTGCGTTTGTTGCTGGCGTTATTTCATAGTACGTTTGTTCGTGCTGTTTGTTTTAAACTGATAGTTTTGCTGGTAACTACGAGCCTACTACGAAATGAAACATGGGTAAAATAAAACCAACAATTTGCTTTCAAATAATTATCTTAAGTCGATTTACTACAATACATTAATATTAATTTCATATAAAGTGCATCACGTCTGCGCCTTTTGACGCCTCTTATGAAAAACAGTATATAAACATTCTCCGCGCAGAATGTTTTATATGCAATGCTTAAGCTAACAATATCTGCAACAAACAAGATTGTTCTAGGTAAAATTATGCACCCATCACACTAGGCCACGTTCCCTTAACGTCCTCAACAATCTGGCAGGACGCAGTCAGAACTTGGTCAACGTAGAAGGAACGCAGTAGACACCGATAAAGACGTGGTATGGTCTTTATGGACATGAAGGACGTAAGCGGACTTTGAACATGTTAAAAAAACGTAGTGAAGACGTTGTCAAATCAGGACGTAGTATGAACTTAATAAGAACGTATTAACGATGACATGGAAGAAGTGACGGCGTAACCAAAACATATTAGGAACTTGATTGACGTAGAGCAAGCGTGACACTGGACGGGAAATATTGAATGGTGTTCTCTTCGAGTTGTATCTAAGGTTGTTATTGCTTTCTTGCTTCGTCAATGGAGTTCTCACCACAACCTCTCTACGCTCATGTCCGTTCGTGCCAGGTTGAAGAAGACCTCGTTCGCTTGTTAACACGTTCTTTCGGTGCTTAACACGTCTTAGACACATTTGTATCCGGTTCTTTTCACGTCCAGTTAGGTTCCGAACAGTGATCATGTATAAATACGGGATTCAACTCCCTTATAACTTTAAACCAACTCTAGATATGAATAAAAAATAGGCCAGTTATAAATAGAACACGTTAATTTCATCTCGATCACATACAAATAAATTTAAGTCATAAGAACGTAATGAGGACGTGATAAGCACTTCCAGATCGTATTAAGAACGAACAAAGAACGTAGTTGACGTGGTGTGCACGTATTAAGAACGCATTGGACGTGGTGCGCGCGTGGAGATGCGTGTAGTACGAACGTATTTGGAACGTGTGAGACGCAGTGAATGCCTGGCAAGGACGCAGTTAGGACGTAGTATGAACTTGGGTAAAGCATTTTTTTAAGAATTTGACCTCGTCCTCCCGGTGTTCGTTGAAATTGCCAGGACGTAGTGCGGTTTTCATGGTCTTCGTCTAATGTGATGGAGTTACTTTAAACAAAATTGCAACAATAGAAGAAGAACAACAAATTAAACTTGAAAAAATACCTGTCAATAACGATGACAACCAATTGGAGTGCAGATGAAGTAATTGAATAACCGCAGCAGCTTACACGCAGCTATGAGCGTGAACGTCAGCGGATGCCTTAGATCCACCAGAATAAACGGCATCCCGACGACACACGTTGTGAAATCCAACACCCCTAGCGTCAAAATAAACACTTGATGATTGGAAGGCTTGATCGGAAGGCGTACGCGAAGAGAACGTGGAGGTTACCAACAACGCCAGCAATCATGATTAAAGTCACAAACACAACACCTGCAACGTATTGTTTAGCTTCTTCATAATTAAGCTGCTGAAGTATTTCTTCGTCCGATGTAGACATGTTTTGTTTTCATTAATTATACTGTATTTTGATGTAATCGCGTTTCTCTCCAGTAGATAATTTTCACTGATTTATACGATGAGTTTAAACATCGTGATCAGAATTCGTAAAATGCAAACTTAAGAAAGGACCCGTTTTCTTCCTGGTTTCTTTCATAAATACCGAAGCTTGATTTGTTGACCAAAGTATGACCTCTGACGTTGAGTAGGTAGCGTTTTATCCCTAAACTTTTGATAGTGAGATTTTCTTTTAAAGCTTAAGGAACGCCTCTTCATTGTAAACAAGGCGATGCTTAAATTATTCTCTTTTTAACATCATCTGCACGTTTCAATTTGGGAATTCAGTAGTAACTTCAATATGTATAAATGTCATCTATGGCAACACAATGTTAAAATTCCTCAGTAATGTTAACGGTTTATTTGTAAAATAATAAACTAAAATCATTTCACTTTACGACTGAAATCGAATAAGATCTTAATGGAAACTGCTCCCTGCTGACTGGTACGAATATGAGACAAAATGTGACATTTCCAAAGACTTAAAATCAATCAATAAAAATCATAAGAATATATGTATTGCGTACTGATTAATACTAATCATACCAATTGTATTAACCTTAGCATGAATTGCAAACGGATATTATTTTGAGGCATTTTTTTCCCTTTTATTTCAATTCATTATTATTTTTTGCGTCATTTGACTTTAATAATTTTACATTAAAGTTCACTTGAAGATTTTCAATGAATTGTCGTCCAAAAAATAAACCACATGACGCAAAGTCAAACTGTCAGGGTCACATGAGTTGTAATGCCCAGATGGCATAAATAATGTGCATTAATTATTTAGTAATTATTATCTAATTATGGAAATCAATTTAAGTTGTATCTTTTTTAAGCTGCCCTCTCACAGATTGAACGTTTTGACATTTTTTTTTTTTTTTTGGTCTCGGAACGAAAATGCATGGAAACCGTTAAATGAAAATGTTGACAAAAAATAGATTTTTATATTTAAGCTCAAAAATGGATATTTAATGCATTTTTCTTAAACCGTTTGTAACGGTTTAAACCATATGACCTTAATTTTCGAACTGAAATATGAAAATTTGTGTCTCATATTTTGTCAGCAGTCTTTTAGCTTGTCAGCTCCATCAATGGTAATGAATTTCAGTCAATGTTTTAACTTAAAGCAAATGTAGTGTAACACTGCTGCAACACTTCGGGGTATTTTATTATGTAAAGCTTTCGTTCAATGCAGGTTATACGCATAAGTCTGTATATGTGTTTCACTTGTTTTCATAAAAAATATATCCGAAAACAAAATATCAATGATGTATTAAGGACACACGGACAGACACTGTCAGACAATTTGCTTGCCGGATTTAAAATCATACCACCTAATTTGTCATACATACCGATATACTTAATATAAAGAAGGGACAAACCTTATTGCAAAAAAGTATGTATAGTTCAGTAGTACACATAGTATGATTTAATGGTAAGGCCTAAAAAATGTTTGGTTAGGGTTACATGCTTTTCAAAAATAGGTAGGGTAGGTAGGCTTTTTTTTATTAGGCTTCATATAAGAATGTCATTTTTATCATTGGATAATGGTGTTAAAGTTATCTTCTGTATAAGAATTTAAGGTTTTCAAGTACAAAGTGAAAAGCAATTAAAAAAAAATATTATATATATACATATTTTTTTTTTTAGTATTTCATTTTTTTTTCAAACTGACTATAAAACGGTAGGGTCGGGTAACCCGAACCGAATATATGTATTTTCTTTAGGCCTAAGCGCTTCGTGAATTTGCAAAGTTACCAAAAGCGTTCATAAGTCTACTAGAACGCACATAAAATACCGTTGATGATGTTATTGAGTTCATATAAACAATGCATGGTCTGGATCAAGTATCTAAATATGCAAAATCCCTCCTCGTTACTTTGTTGTAATATGCGAGTGAAGCTGAATAACAATATTGTTAGTCTTTTGCCAAACTTCGACAAAGAATTTAAGAGAAAATATTCAATTTAAATTTATGTTAAAACTTGCATCGCTTAGAGAAACGATCCATGAATACAGTCCATTCGTACATTTCTTTAAGGTGGCTGTTTATATAAAACAGTATACTAAAAGTTGATGACAATGCGAACTTTAAACAAAAAAAAACAGACATATGATAGTGCTTTGCGGCTTTGATGACCTTGATTCAGATTCAAGAATTGTGGTAAGATTGGCTCAGACCTTAAACGGCAGACAGCTTAAATGCTTAATCTATATTTTATCTCAAAAATAAAAGCTTTTAGCTGTCCTTCAGTGCACTAAATAGTTTATGTAAAATAGCTTAAATGTTCGTTGAAATTGAATATGGTTTTGAGGATAAGCGGAAACGAACAATAACGTACGTAATATACGCACGCACTCGTCACTGTGAAATATTTGTCTTCGGGACAAACTCGCACTCACCACAGTTTAAGGTATGTCTTCGAGAAGCACGCACTCGTCACAGTGAAACGTTTGACTTCGGGTTTGTTGATATTAAGCCCCTTGAACTCTATGTTCTCTATGTTCTTATTACCCCTCTATCTGAGAGCATATTCTGTAGGAAAAATAATAACCTCATTCGGAAGATTGTTTCCACTTTCCATATACAATTATTCAACACTCCACGTGACCAGGAACTTTAAGCGTCTTATCTATACATAAAATCATACGTATTTTACAACAATAACTATAAATCAGTGGACCCATATCCTAGGAGTGCTCTCGTTATGTATCGGTATGCCCATAACAGATATTTATGGGCGCATATACGCGCGTTACGACTGTTTTGAGCTTTTCGTTCACAGCCGCATCACACGAGAATATTAAGCTAGACCATCGGATTATTGTACCGCCCGGCCCTATAATTTTCAACATTTTATCTGGAAACAACAGCATAAAAGTGCGTGTTTTAATTAATATATGGCCAGCACATTTTTGGATATATCTTTAGTCGTAATTATGTCCAGACGCCGAGGGTGTGAATTACTTTGTCTCGTGTTTTACTTTCCCTTCAGCTTTTTGTCGAATACCGCATTCCTAATTTATTACATGGAATGTTGTCCATGATTAAGATTTATCGTGACGTTTGTGAGTGTGAAGCTTGTAGAGGACGGACTGACACTCACCATTTTCAAGCTTGATATATCCTCAGCAGGATAGCTATTTTTTATATCTGTATCATTTAAAACCCAACAGAACACATTTTGCTCAAATTCAGTTCGTCTGGGTTTTCTTTAAAAACATAAGAAATTATTCTAGTCTTGATGTTAGCCGGCTGCGGCGTCGTCGTGCAAAATTTGATCATAACTTAAAAGCCGATCGAGTTATTTAAAGGACCTGTGGTTCACATGTTGCCAGGGTACAATGAATTATATATATATATTATATATACATGTATATACCTTCCTTGTTTCACTTCTAAAATTGACAATTATCAAAGATGCAGGAACTTTCATGAGAGTGACCTATGTACTACGACCTATTTGACTATAATCTATATTTCCAGCCAAGGAGATCGCCTCTCGACCTCAATAAGTACCCAACGCGATAGCTAGGATTGCAGTTTTGGTACTTCACAGACAATGTAAGTCAGAACATATTATGTACAATATACATGATAACGAAGGACATGAAGAACATTCTAAATCATTCAGATCATACATGATATTGTAACGCACTGCTATGAGTAGCATCCAGGTTGACTTGTATTTCAAATAAGCTTCAATAGTTAACAGAGGGCAGCTGAAAACCGTGTGTTATTTTGGGCAAAAGCAGCGCCATCTCAGGAGACAACTCTGGTTGCATAATTCTGATAATCCCCATGACTTTGTTTACATTAACAGTTCAACAGTTTGCACACTAAACGATAAAATAAATAGTGGTATGTCCTACATGTTAAAGTATAACGTGTTTGCTCTAGACTTTTAACCAATGGAAAGCTAGATAATCATGTCAATACTCATATGATTTTATTCTGAAGTTACTACGTGTACGGTCTTTATCGTTTAGACATATCTATAAGTTTATTTCTATTTGTTTTATTGTTAAGTTCCCTCATGTTAATGCATACTTTGATAAGATTTGCTTTTTGCGTTTTATCTTTATTTAGGATTTTTGGTATAAGAGTGAGGTTTGTGCACATAAACTGGTTTAAACCCCTAGTAAATTTACATTTCACTGACCGTTCCAAGGCGATACCTAACACTCCTTGATAAACATACCTAGTTTTTTATATATAGTATGTATGCACTGTGCTGTTTGTGGGGTTATTTGCTGTTTTTCCATGATTCTTGTTTGTGATTTTATGTTATATGTCTTTGGCGTTTACCCAGTGCCATTAAACCGGGTTTATGTTTAAACTTTTTGCTACAGAGCTTGTTTCTGTAGCTTTTCGCATAAATAATAGTATTCATGGAGAAACCTTAATGAATATTACAGTTCTGTGAAGCAAACACTTAGAAATATCGAGAGGTTTTTTTTAAAATATTCAAGCTAAAAGGCATTTAAAAAAGGAATGTCATTTTTAATATACCAATATAATTTTATTAATACCTTTTGTTTCTCTTTCATTTTAAGTAATAGTAAGTGTTTTCTTTTTGCTTTACTAAATCATTGATTCGGCATAAACTGGCCGCAGACCAGAAATCGGCACAACCTTTTAGTAAACCAAAATTAAAAATAACTTGCTTATTTTGCGTGAATATCTCTATACCATGCGTGAATCTCTTAATGACTTCCTACATAAAACATAATTATGAAATAATGGAAAGTTGACAGTTATATTTGTCAGAATCATTTTAAAGTGATAAGATCAGAATATGTAATTGTGTCCCATTGTCAAACCCATCAGCGTAAAATCTAAAATTTAATCTTTTTTCTTGGTTCTGCACGCAATAATTGCCATGGGAGTACGTGTTTTCATCTTCTTTAAGAACTGATTACAGATAAATGTTTTAGGAACTTAACATAGAGCATGAGCTGTTTCTAATTGCCCTTTAAAGATTATATTATGACTGAAATGGATTATTCAAAACATTAAAGGCTCATAAGGGATTGAAATTGAAATCATTTTCTTTTACATGAATTTTATGTCTCCTTCTAATGAACTATTTACATTCATTGTTTGCAATTATCATCGCCTGCGATCAATTCAACTTCGAAGTTATTCGGAATTTTCTTGTTTAATTCGCAATATTTTGAAACAAGGGAATTAGAAAAGCAGATTGATGTTTTATTAGATAATACAATTTTTAATCCACACAAATGTTTTAGGTTGCTGACTTATTATGGAATACTTTGAAAATAACAGGCCTTCTTTAATATGTTTTCTTAATACTCCGTGCACTTTGATTGCAAACAACAAAGTATTTACTACATAGAATAACCCCCACACTATTGTTTTTTTCAACTACGAATTGTGCCAGTTGTCATGATATGACGAATTTTTTTATATGAAAAGTTGTATATCTATAACATTATCCGTGCTTTGTTTGATCAACAGCTCAGGTTTACCATAGTGTAAAAGTTGCAACACGAAACATATTTCCACAGTGTATCAATTGTTCTTACCAGACAACTGAAACGTCAATATGTTAGCAGAACAAATACATGTCATTTAATGAAACAAACGATTATGCAATATGATTACAAGGTAAATAAGCCTAGTCTATATAAACAATGCAACCAAGAGGTATATTTAATGAAAACACCCGGAAGTGGTAAACCACCGGGATGACTAGTGTCCGAATGGTTTGCATGATCGAAACCAAGAAATCAGGTCTGAAAACACAGGTATACTATTTAAAGAGTTTTCCTCGTTATGTTAAATATATGATATGTCTTTCTTTTTTGGAAAACAATATTCAACTACTAGTATAAACAATCAGAGATCTAAAGAGCTCGTTTCTGGTACATATGTTATTTCAGTTTGTACACGGATGTCAGCAGAAGTGGATCTGAATCAGTCATTTAGTGAAGCATAAAGAGGATAGTTATTTGATTCAGTGTAAGATCACAATATAGTCATAGAGAGAGCATCGAAATGAATAGTTCACGAGTGGCCAAGTCTGAACAAAATGTTAAGAATATCAATAATATCAATTAATAAATCCACTGTTTAAAACAGTTAAATATCATTTTTATTTTACTAAAGTATCTGTATTTAGTCTATTTACCAACGGAAAAAAATATTTAAAAGAGGATATTTGTTAAATTTAGTGTTATTTCGTATTCATTTCATTATTGTCATAACAAAATCTTTCTTTTTTTCATTGGTGGTGAACTCTTAAGTACGAAGCAAATTGGCGAGCATTTAGCTGGTGAGCATTTAGCTTCAAGAACACGTTTGAAAACAATGATTAGAATTTCCAAATCGACTTTTAGTTATGTATTTCCAGCCATCCATCACAAATATCTTTATTTAAACATAAACATTATTTTTAAATATAAAATTATTATTTTGAAATTATTTGGCGTTGAAAAAGTACTCAGTTTTGACCAAAGGAAAGTGGCTAAAAATAATTTTAAAAGTTGTTATTAAAGTATAAGTTTCGTCAAAGATGTTTTGCCACTCAATCTATGATATAAAGGAGAAGAGTATAGTTATTAGGCACACGCACAACACGATTTCATCAATGTATATGTCATGATATTACAGAACAAGCGAGAGTTTAAGACCATGTCGGAAAGGCAGTACTGAACGTGCCAGAAATGTTTTACTAAAAGAATTTGCAGCTTAAGCAATAACTGTTACGCATATACAATTAAGAATGTTACAGCAGAATGGTAATCAATGCTGAAACAAGTCAGAAATCGTTATGCGTTTGGAACTGTAACTGGTTTAAATAATGTTAGCAGTTATGAAGCATACTTCAAAATATAATATGTCGGATTAGTGGAAACAAACAACTTGTGTTGCAACCTTTAAGTTATCATGATATACAGTTTATCCACGTTGACCCATAGTTCCAAGGTAATTTACCCTTGCCCTTCTTTTTATGGAAGAGTTTTTTTTGTTGTTGTTTTTCTGGAAGGTAATTTTATCACAACAATATAAAAATACGCTAGCTTTATTTTGGCTGAGCGTGTCAACATTTTACATTACGATAACGACTGTTCCTGATAACCAAAGAAAAACATCGATCTTGAGAAAGTTTAGAACTTTGATGTCAAGCTACTTCTGTATTGCCTAGGTATTATCCCTAAATCGTCTAACATAGATGTTTACTTTCTTGTATTTCCATCCTATTACATAGGCTAATTCTTCCTCGAGACACCAATAAGTGCTGGTCGCGTGAATCCAATTGTATTCAAAGACAGGCTCTTTTGCAAAACCAGGTCCCAAGATGAGTTAATTCTAGTCTTTGTGACCCGATGCATAAGTCAATAAACAACCCAATAAATCCGCCGTGCAAGATGTTATATTTTGCTGTACGAATTGAACATGTGTCCTCTTGAGCATCGAAGAATTCTCGTAAAATATGGTATGATGGATTTGTTCAGTCTAATAAAAAAAATAACGTAAAATAATCGGGTTTTAACGACAAATAAGACGTGCCTTGCAAACACTTTTAAACTTGACAAACACATAAACTTTAAAATAAAAATATACTGTACACATTTAAAAAAAAATGGTTTCAGCAGGATCTGAAATCATTACATTTTTATTTCTTAATAGATTTTGGCTTTTGTGACAGAATTAGGTATTTGTTTTCATTTCCTATTTTGTTCATAGGCCTATTTAACTTAGAATACTTTCCTCACTATATGTTTATTCAATGTAGTATCTTAGTGGTAATGTAAATATTATGACATTACCATGTCATGTTCTGTCTTTCTGGGGTTCTTTTGGGGTGTCTGTCTGTCTGTCTGTCTGTCTGTCTGCCTGCCTGCCTGCCTGCCTGCCTGTCTGTCTGTCTGTCTGTCTGTCTGTCTTCTGTCTGTCTGTCTGTCTGTCTGTCTGTCTTTACCTAGTTTTCATATTGCGTTATCGCTTGCAATTAAAAGAAATCAATGAGTACTTGATAAAGAAGACAATTTAACTAAAAGTCATGTATTTGTTGTTTCATCATATCGACGTACCAATTGCCTTGTAAGAAAATAAATATACCCTTGAAATATTGCCCGAGCTGCAATCATGCTTTAGCAGCAACATTGTTCATTTAAGGGGCAACCTCGGCCTAAGGGAGTACATGTGTTTATATTTAGGAATAAATATATCAAAAATGGGTTAAATTGGGCATCTTCAAAGCTTATCAATAACCAACTACCTACTAGCAAACGTGGCGTCAAAAATCATAACTTTGTCTTTAGGATCTTTCAACAACCCACAAAACAATAAAAATAAACAATTGTTGACATCTTCGGGGTTTGCAATTTCAGAATTTTCCACCATACGCAGGATCTATAGCCATAGTGTCATGTTCTTCGTCGGAGATGTTTTAGGGCAGTCATTCATTTTGTTGGGCATGCCGAGTCCTATATGTCTGTGTCTATAGTTCTTGTCATTTTGGTCCATGCCTTGCGCCCCTAAACAAGGCTTAGTTATTTTTTTTGAATTTTGGACTCCTTGGCTTGTTTCTGTATTTTTCATTGTATTAGTACTAATTATTACTAATATTCCCAAAATATATTATTTGTACGGATGCACTGTCTTTAAAATTTAATATTTGAGACTCTCAGACGAGTTTTGCATAGTGCCGATTTGCTGTGAAATATGAGATTCTCAATGAATGCACTCAAGACAATTTGAAAAGTAATAACCGCAAATGTCCCATGCAGTGATCTCCCCTGACACAAATCAGAGATCCCATCCACTACAACATCACATGTAAATATACTTGTACAAATTTGTATAATAGTTTCTCACTAAAAGTTTACAGTTATTGCTTAGTGAGCCATTCAATATGACCTGAAAGTCATTAATGAAAGGGCATATTGACCGAGGCACATAATCCGAATCAATGCCGTGTTATGAAGAAATGATAAGATTTTCTGAAATCAGAAGTCAAATTTTCCATTTCAGCCTATCCATAAAGAGTTTTAGATACTTGTAAATGCAAAAAGGCCTTACACTTTTCTTTGACTCCTGGTTAGGGTAACTGCTTAATGTAAGTCAGCTTAAACATTCACATTGACGTTCTATAGAAGTCAGTTGCTGGCATAAACAGATAACCTTTAAACAATTCACGTTTTAAAAAAACATTTTTGCTCAGCGTTCAAATCCAATTTGGCAGCATAAACTGCCAAACTGTCAACATGTTGCTTCAAGCGTTTATTCGCAAGCGATGATTAAAGTTGTGTAAAACATACTTTGCATTCTTAAGTGACCAGTGTGTAAGGAGCTCTAAGCCTCAAACTTAGGAAGAAGAGTCAAATATGCTTAGACTAAGTGTTGTCGTGTTAACATATTTCTTGTTCAACGTCTTTAAATTGTAACGTCTTTAACTTGTTATTGTCAGTGTTTATTATATGCTTTCCGGTGATATATGTAGATTTATAAAGAAAGTAATAATAATAGTTCACTTTTTCCAACAGTGAAATAAGAATTTGATATTTTTCACCGTCTTGATATCGGCCCGCTTTAACTTAAAATTCAAATGTCAGCGCACACAGGGTTTGGACACAATTTTAAAATCGTGTTTTCCGAAATGACGTTTTGTTCGCATAAAAATAGGCGCGCTTTTTTAAAAATAAACAAAAATATACGACATTTTATATCACTTTAAGGAATATAGTATACATAAAAAATGTTTAAGTGTAAATACATTTTTCGATGCTCACACGGTTATAAATAGTTCCTCCTTGAAACATGATTCTATATCGCCAACGCATGATGTTATGATCAAAATCGGTTAAATAGAGCCCATTTGTTGTCTGGCTTCGTAAACAATGTGTAAATTGTATAAAAGCAAAGTTGAACCGTTATAAGTAGAAATATGCATGTATGCATAACTGCAATTAGCAGGTAAAATGACATCACAGCTACTTGCTAATGAAATAATGAAAGTAAAAATTGCATTCTATCAAACACAGACACATTAAAGAAAATATGAGCCGTTCCTGCGAAGTAGAGTTCATATATTTAAGAGAGGGTGATATAAAACTAAAACAAGTTGTCAAGTTCTTGTTTTACATAATAAGGATCAGATGATAATACATTGACAAAACATCTTGTAAAATAAAGATAAATGCAAGTTAAAAAATAGAAAAAAACAACTTTTTTCAACTGGTTACACATCAAGCCAGCTGGTTAGGAAAGTAGGAAACATCCGTATACATCATCCAACTGAGTCGCTATCGACATCCCCCCGAACCTCCCACACGCGTAGGTCATGGCAATTCGCAGAAGGAATAGATAGACCAGATCACTGCAATGCCTTCTTGTGTGTGCATTTCTATTCCAAAAAATTGTCAACACTACTTTGAAAAGCTGTGTGAAGTTAGCTAAACATACGACATTGGACATTGGACATTCAAAATCGAATGTTGTGCTGGCACGACATTGGACATTGGACATTCAAAATCGAATGTTGTGCTGGCACGACATTGGACATTGGACATTCAAAAGTGAAAGTCGTGCTAGCACGACATTGGACATTCAAAATCGAATGTTGTGCTGGCACGACATTGGACATTGGATATTCAAAATCGAATGTTGTGCTGGCACGACATTGGACATTGGACATTCAAAAGTGAAAGTCGTGCTAGCACGACATTGGACATTGGACATTCAAAATCGAATGTTGTGTTGGCACGACATTGGACATTGGACATTCAAAATCGAATGTTGTGCTGGCACGACATTGGACATTGGACATTCAAAAGTGAAAGTCGTGCTAGCACGACATTGGACATTGGACATTGAAAATCGAATGTTGTGCTGGCACGACATTGGACATTGGACATTCAAAATCGAATGTTGTGCTGGCACGACATTGGACATTCAAAAGTGAAAGTCGTGCTAGCACGACATTGGTCATTGGACATTCAAAATCGAATGTTGTGCTGGCACGACATTGGACATTGGACATTCAAAAGTGAAAGTCGTGCTAGCACGACATTGGACATTGGACATTCAAAATCGAATGTTGTGCTGGCACGACATTGGGCATTGGACATTCAAAATCGAATGTTGTGCTGGCACGACATTGGACATTGGACATTCAAAAGTGAAAGTCGTGCTAGCACGACATTGGACATTGGACATTCAAAATCGAATGTTGTGCTGGCACGACATTGGACATTGGACATTCAAAAGTGAAAGTCGTGCTAGCACGACATTGGACATTGGACATTCAAAAGTGAAAGTCGTGCTAGCACGACATTGGACATTGGACATTCAAAATCGAATGTTGTGCTGGCACGACATTGGACATTGGACATTCAAAATCGAATGTTGTGCTGGCACGACATTGGATTTTGAATGTCCAATGTCCAATGTCGTGCTAGCACGACTTTCACTTTTGAATGTCCAATGTCCAATGTCGTGCCAGCACAACATTCGATTTTGAATGTCCAATGTCCAATGTCGTGCCAGCACAACATTCGATTTTGAATGTCCAATGTCCAATGTCGTGCCAGCACAACTTTCACTTTTGAATGTCCAATGTCCAATGTCGTGCTAGCACAACATTCGATTTTGAATGTCCAATGTCCAATGTCGTGCTAGCACGACTTTCACTTTTGAATGTCCAATGTCCAATGTCGTGCCAGCACAACATTCGATTTTGAATGTCCAATGTCCAATGTCGTGCCAGCACAACATTCGATTTTCAATGTCCAATGTCCAATGTCGTGCTAGCACGACTTTCACTTTTGAATGTCCAATGTCCAATGTCGTGCCAGCACAACATTCGATTTTCAATGTCCAATGTCCAATGTCGTATGTTTAGCTAACTTCACACAGCTACTTTGAAAGAATTTTTGTGACTATTTATATGCATCATATGTCTGCAAAAACTTAATAAATAGCAGCTCTCAGCATAAACAGATGTAACAGGGGATTTCCCTAGGAATTTTCAGCTAAAGCCTTGAACTCTCATAGTTGAGGACTCTGGTAATTTTAAAAGGACCCTTTACATGGTTTATAAATAAAAAAAATTCAGAAATACACATTTGTTGGAAGTGGTTGTCCCTGGCACGAAAAGTGAGGCAGGGACTTATAATGGTTGAATGTGTCAGGGATATACCTGATGGAACCCTTTTTTTTAGCTTTACAGCATTGCATTTATAGTGACCTTGTTTATACCAGGGACGGATCCAGAAATTGATGCTAGAGGGGTTGAAACTTAAGGGTGCAACCTTAAGACATAAGCCCCTCCCTCAGAAACAAAATTGATAAGGTTTAAAATGTTTGCATTGGGGTTGAGGGTTCTACTGCAAGAAACTTTTAACAATTCAAGTTACAATAAATTTTGATTTTAATAGTGAAAATTATTACTTTATTCTCTGATATAAACTTAAAAAGTAAACTTGTAACGATTTAAGGCCGGGGCGCCACCTTCAGCCAACCTCACCCCCCCCAACCCCCTCAATTGCTGACGAATGCATATTTTCCCTTTGTACCTATAGATCTCGTTGTTTTGTCTATACGTTAAATTTCAGCTGTATCGCCTTGCCGTCATTAATGAAGACTTCTAACGCAAGTTATTCTGTCGGAACTCTCACGCGATTATTATATACATGCAGGAATAGTCTACAATTGGCTTTCAGAAACAATTCATCACTAAATCATTGGATAAGTATCAATCTATTCATTATTCATACCAAGAGACAAAATTCATCAACTCTAATCCCCCTAAGAGTAGAGATTTTTTTGCTGGGTCGTTGACCTTGATTTAATCATGAAAGAAAAGCCTGTTTCATTGGTACTGACAAGTAGGCCCTACGCCAAGTTAATGGTGAATTGATTAAGAAAGTCAGCTGATTTTTTTTCAAGTTTGTAGTAATTATAAGGATTCAGTGAAGCATGCTCATTTAAATGGTAAACCTGCCAAAAAATATTGTTTACAAACTGACTTACATATTCTATTATGAAACAGCTGACTTCAGATATATATTGATCTTTCAATCAAGCAGCACCAGCCAGGTAGTCAGAAAATTATGAGCATGTTGTTTTAAAGGTAAAAGTTTAAATTGCATTGAAATGTCAAGACAATTCATGCCAGGCCTTGGTATTTAGCAGGCTTGGTATTTAGCAGGTATATCAAAATTGAAAACATGGCCGACCTGTCAAGGCCAAACATGAAGCAAGTGGCAAGTTTTAGTTATCACCTAAAATAATCTGACACTATCCTTGGTTTAACTGAACAATCGTCCATTATAAAGACTCTTATTTCAAAACTCAACTCATAACTGCCACTATTTATGAGGTAAGAAAGTGCCTTCAACTTAGTTACTTTGGTCATGGGTGTTTGGAAAAGAGGGCATGGGTGCTGCAACCAAAAAATGGGCCTAGCTGGAGCACTAAGAAACTTCATTAATGATTCTAATATGGTTCTGAAAAAAAAAGTCAAGATGGTAATGGTGCTGTGTACTGAGACGGATTTCTCCTTGTATTCCCCCCGTACGTAAACAAGGTGGTACAACAACCGAGTGCCCCCCTCCTGTACTGACTACCAATCTAACCTGATTCTGAGGTAGAGGAGGATGTAGAATTGGTGGCCGTGCTACACTCTGAGATGGACCTCTCCTGTCGCACACGGTATTGCCCTTCCATAAGCTGGTCCAATCGTCGCTGGAGGAAGCGCTGCTCTCGTCGCAACTGCTCCCGGGTGGACGCCGTCTTTCGATCCTTTTCTTCAAGATTCTACAGAGATAAAAAATGGATATATCAGACAAGTTAAAGATTTTAAGACTATTTCGTTTTTAAAAGTTTAAACCAATTTATTTTTTGCTCAGCTGTGGAGATATTAAATATACACCATATAATATCTAATTTACATTACTAATTGAAAATCAAACACAACAAAAAGAATTTTAATCACAAACCACATGACTTTGTACAAAAAAGTATTCATTAAACAGCTATTGTGAACAGCTCAAAAGACTTTCAGGGGATTTTGAAGATATTTTTCCAATGGAAATCTGAATGTTTACAGAACCACATGAAGATGTTTTTTATGTTTTTATAGAAAAAACCTGTTATTTAAACATGAAATGATCGATAACCCTTTCAGCCCATTCAACGACCAATGAACAATAGGGTCACAGAAAATTATAACTCAAACGCACGTCAGGTCAAGATCTTTCTTGTGTCAAACTAAAAATATAGTTAAATCACATTGAACCTTGAAATGAATCATACAAAATGAGCACAATCGAACAACAAGGACAAAAACAGTTTTGTAGGAACGCAAGCATGCTTTGTGAACAAAACAGAAACTTGACACCTGAAAGCCCTTTAAGGGGACCCAAAAAATCTGCACAAGGAGTCTTGTTCCCCAATTTTAGTGATTGAAAAATGGACGGCTGTGCGTGTTTAATACGATCATGAATCATTACAGAGCACCAGACCATTTTTCTCTTTTTTTCAAAATGTTTGTTTACTTTGATTGTGAATTTAAATAAATTGTATGAGAGATTGTGACTCTGTTTTAGTAAAGTACCAAGGTACTCTTATTATTAAATAAAGTGCTAGCGCAGTTAGCAAAATCTATATTAAAGACTTTCTGATGATCTGAAGACTGCTTGATTTCTGACACTAGTGTTGGTCATAAAAAAAATCAGAAAGAAAGCTCAGAGCAGTGCTTGCAGGCTTGTCCTTATTTTGACCACTGATAGCACTGGAATGAACTATTGCTGTCATTAGTGTTCAGTGCCTTAGAATAATGTTAAAATCCCGTCAGAATTGCGGCTATGATTGAAAGAACTTGTGACAATCTATTGATCAGAATGGCGGAAAGGAAATCAATGGGTACTTCTGTACATTAATTAAATAGTTAGATCAACATGATGGATGTAGGGCTTGAGGGGAACAAAATCCATTAATATTGGCTTTGATGATATCATGATAATTGTGAACAATAACCCAAAATGAAGCTGGGAAAAAAATTGGGCGATTTATTTGCCAAGTTCGAAGACCTACTTTTCTGAATGCTGTTATTCAGGCGCCCTGATATTCCACTGACAGTGCCATCCGTTTATTCATTACTTTTTCTGATCTTGTTCTTTGCAGTGCAAAGGACGGCTTTTAATGGGAATTAGTTTTGTTTGCAATTCAAGGTAATGCAAGGCGGTATTTTATAACGTTCACAAAAGGGGGAAATTTTAAAACGTTGCAGTAATTGGTTAGAAGCCGCACTCAACGTTGATTGTTTGAAATGTTTAGAAGGAAGCAATTTGTTAATAATCATACGATGTTACTTTCAAATCAAGGAAACAGCAACGAATGTTATTAGCAGTATAATGAAAATGTAAACAAAGAATATATCTCTACAGTTGATATAATAATGGGTTTTATTCAAGAAAGGAGCTGAACAGAAAATATTACTCTGCCGTTGATATAACAATGTTTTTTTCCAGAGTTGAACAGACAGTGCATGGGGAAACAGAATGATTTATGTTCCAAATGACACGTCACACCTAATCAACAATTTATTTTTGTCAATTTTCTTCAATGTCTCAAAAAAACATCAAAATTTATTTCATCATATTTGCATATTAAGTTCAAACTGAAAAGGTGAAGGATACTTTTTGCTTATGGTAATCTGTGTATAAACTTATCAACTAAACTCCAAAAGTTCAAGTTGTACAAACAAAATTCACTAGTGATGAGAGGAAGACTGAGTTTATCGAAATAGCTATGTCATCAGAAATACCATAAATAGCTGATAAAAATCTGACTTCATTCAAACATGATCAGCTGATAATGACAGTTTAAAGAACAATAGGCGCGTGTAGCCTATCTAATTGTTCAAAAGATAATAGCGAAAACCACATCTAGGTGAAACTAGTCATACATTCATTTCAGTCGACTTTATAAAGAACCCTGAAATCCTCATCTAGTCGACCATAGCCACATTATTATAAGAAAAATACAAAGAAAATGGTTCGTTGTAAATTACAACACAACAACGAGAGCCTTTACGCTATGATTAACTTTTAGTTAAATTTGTGAAAACGGTAATTTGAACACAACACATTACTTTTCACCAATTAGCTCCAGTAGTTTTCCTACCACAAAATAACTCGCTAGGAGCGCAAATTAAAAGCGAAAGCATTCTTTACAAAAGTTGACAAGTATTTATTTTCACACGGTGACTTTGTGCAACGCTATTATTATTCAACCTGTGACATCGTTGACCCTTTCCCTTAGCTACTGATTCCCGCATATAAGCAATCACAATCATTTACTCCTCTCTTGAAGATTACTATCTACAAGATTTTTTTTGGACAAAGATCTTGATTGAACTGGATCAATACAGTTTTCTCACGCTAAATTTCCATTTCACCAGTTGTTCACCCAATGAGAGACTTCCTCAGATTTCATGCAATTAAGTAGTATCTTGTATATAGTAATGTTTCTTACAAAAAACAACAACTGATAAGTGTATGTAAACAGGTCATACAAACCAAGAAGTTCAGCGAAATAGCAGTATTTTAAGGATTAAAAAAAAAAAAATGTTTACATTAGGATACGGTGATGCAGGCCAGGCTAGACAAATATAAAATACAGTCGAACACCATTGACTCCAACTTGCTTGGCTCGATTTCCTTGTTTGCTTGAACTGGATGTAAAGGACAGATTTATTTCTACTGAAGGTAATCCAGGCTCAAGGTATTCGTGGGTCCCTGGGTGTTCGAGTCAACAAGGTTGGACTATAGTCATACTGCACCCACAACCAAATTCATTGAAATTTTACAGAAGTGCTTCAGCACAAGCAAAGTATATTAATCATGAGGGCAGCTTATGGTTGAATTAACTGTTTTGTATAATCATTCAATAACTAGCATGCATTATAAGTGAAAAGCTTTGTGATTCATCCACATGCTCATGATGCTAGTTATTGAATGGTTAAGCTCCACCTTGTAACAGCTCCAATATGGAGTTCATGTATAAACAATGCTTGAAAAATAGCCCTCTTAAAGTTTCCGTAACATGATCATTTCATAAAATGTTTGACTTGCAATATTTGTCAAACCAATTTGAAACTGAAAACCATTCACTGAGCAAATACTGGTATAATCAATCAGTTCTACTGGTCATTTTATAGTCATTTAATGTACCGGTAATAGAACTCCATAAGGCTATTGATCAGTGTCAATTTCGCTGGTTGAAAATCTGATACTTAGGGCATTAACCTACTTGCCTGATCGATACTGCTTTATTCCGACATTATGGGCAATCTTTGTAGGGCCATCCTGAAACTGTTCGCCATGGTCCATTGGACTCACTGAATACGAATAGACCTCACAATGCGGCCCTTTTTTGTTGAGGTTTTTTAGTAAAACAAGTGACATAACCAAAGTTTCAT
The DNA here is from genome assembly GCF_026914265.1 of Mya arenaria. Taxonomy (NCBI): domain Eukaryota; kingdom Metazoa; phylum Mollusca; class Bivalvia; order Myida; family Myidae; genus Mya; species Mya arenaria. The sequence continues at coordinate 34,642,149 of NC_069133.1, read as the reverse complement.
TTAAGCCAGCCAGATTTATGGGCCTTTAACTTTTTCCAAATCAAACAAGGGGCATATCTCAAGAATTGTTGGCGCTAGAGTTATGGATTTTACTGCACTCGTGTGTTTTGCCTCCGGCAAACATATATTGTACCAAGTTTCATTTGAATATCTTGAATAGTTTTTTTCTTTAAAAAAAAACAGCAACAACAGATAAGCAGCTAAAATGTTTTTGTTTTATTATCATAAGCTGGTCTATTCAAGAGTTATTTCTTGTATCAAGTTGTAAATTCAATCGGGACATTCTGACACCCTACTGCAAACAAGTCTTCTTTTAAAAAATGACTTCAGCTGTATTTATTTCTATTCAGTAAACTGTCATGTACAATGGTCCGTGCTTACATGTTCTGGGGAAACCGCTTTTTAATTGATCTACCCACATCCTTCATTCAATCATTTCTTATTCAAAGCCCTTTAGGTACATAATTATATATACAGTACAAAGAAATATGTAAATAATAAAGCAACAAAACTATACTTAAATGAATCACTTTGATCTTTTGAGCATATAACCTATAACCTGTGGAAACCTCAACTAAATCTTATATGATTTGTCCATAATAAATTTAACATAAACTAGTGTGGATGTTAATTCATGTTAATTCATGTGTTTTGTTTAGGGGTCTAATTTTTTTGCTGAAATAAGATGAAATAAGCGCATTTTTACAAAAGGATAAAACATGAAATAATTTAATAACATATTTTTACTTGTAAGAAAGAACTTTGTTATTTGCACTTTTGGTGGAAAAGTTTTTTTTTCAAACATAGGGAAATGAGTTGAACTTTTGCCCTAAATTGTTCAGGAAAGAAGTCCCCCACCCCCCGAGGATTCATCATCCTTAAACATGTGCATATGCTGAATGCATAATTTAACGGTAATCTGTGCACACAACTATAAGCTTCGGACCCTCAATTATTTCCTGAAGACCAATGGTTTTGAAATGTGTGAATCTGATTGCATTTCAAAATGAATCATTGAATAGTATCATTCATTCTTGTTCACTATGATATTAAAGTTGTTTACGGTTAAAACGGAAACCAAGAGTAATTGAGTTAAGTGTGTACATAAGTAACGCAAGATAAACGCGAAAAGGCTCTATCAACTTCTTCATTTAACCTCACATAAAACCTTATACTCCCTTTAACCCGTTTAAATGTAAGAGATATAAAGAATAATAATCAACTGTATACAAAGCCATATATTTAAACATTTGAAAAGCTTAAGGAAACTTCAAACCATTAATCCAGACTGTCATATGCATGTTCTTCAAATTTGAAATAGTTTCAATACATAGGAATGAAATTCGTCATCGAAACAGGACATTTTTCAGTCAATACAGTCACTGATATTAACTTATGATCTGTACTTGATAACAGACCATTGTTCAGGAAGTGCAATCCTTATTAAAGTGTTGACGAGCCTATAATACTATGTACTGCATTGCGAGATAGTGTCCATTAAGAGCCAGATAAGCTAATCAACTTTCATATTTCATATTCCAATAAAACTGTTCTGTGATCAATGTACGAGATAGGTGGGATCCACTTCAAAAAGAATGATGAAATTGTTTCATTATTAAGTACTAGGAACATTTGTTTAAAATCACCACCTCGTTACAAGTGGTTGCAAACATTACATCACCATTGCACTTAAAAAATTTGGTGAAAATAATATACTTTATGAACCCAACCATAATTGGGTACATCAGCACCATGTTTCTGACTAAATAAGGCATTAGATATGACAAGCCATTGACACGCCACACATTTGACAAGTCATAAATTCATGGAATACCAAAAGGAAAAAAGGAATCTTACATCATAGATCATGGGATTCCAGTTTATGTTTTATTTAGCTGACCTGCACTAATTCTTGCTGTTTAAGTGCATACCTGCTGCGATATCAGCTGATAATCGGCTGATTTTTCATCCAGTAACATAACAGAGCATTATTTCTTCACATAATGCTTGAACCATAGGTGCCAGTATTTGCCGCTGATGGTGAAGTTATTATTCATATGTTCATATTTATATCCATTATAAGCATATTAAGGAAATTTTTATTTTGAAAACAAATATTTTATTAAAAAAATCCCCATCCCTAATCAATACTGTTACACATCATTTTAACAGTCGGAAACAGCATTCTGATTTTGTTGTGGCAATTTCTTAAAAGTAACTTTTCAAGTAAATATCTTACATAAAAAACCCTCGTCACTGCCCGATACTGCTACCAATGGTTTATAAAGGGACTGTACACCAGATTGGCACCAAAAAAGTTTTTTTCTGTAACGAATCTCATGACAATTATCTAATAGAGTGTGTTACGCTTTGATATCATAATTGTAAAAAAAGCACCAAAATGTAAAAAAAAAAATTGTGTCGGAGACCGGGTTCGAACCCGTGCCGCCAAAATTGCAGTCCAGCGACGTCTCCACTGAGCTACGACGGCTAACTATAATTGGATGACATAATTAAGCTATACACCTACCTCGGTAATATCACGTGATAACACCGACTAGCCAATCACGCATAAGGAATGAATTCTACCTGGTAGACATACTACAGTAATCTTTTTTAATGGAAAAGTATGAAATAACTGCTAAACTTAAATAAATTGTAAACTATGTGGAACATCAGTTAGTAAGTTTCAATGCATTGTACACATAGATGCCAAGTTTATGTCAGTTTTCAACAATTTTCTTATTATTTCTCTACTTTATCATACGGAGTACAGCCCCTTTAAACGGCCATCTATGTTTTTATAGGCTTAATAACAATCTATCTGATCGGCTGACTTTATTTTGCCCAAAGCGGACCAATTTATTACTAATATATTTCTAAGTAAATATCCCATATCTAATCAATAAGCCATTCAGAGAAAAATTATTGTCAATGATCACAGTAAATCTTGAACAGGGGAAAATATATATGGGCCACTGGCATTAAACCAAATAATAAAAATGGTAATAATGACTGTTTATAATCAGGTAATAATAACATCGGCAAAAAAGTCCTCTTAATTTGGTGAACCACTCAACCACAAAAAACATACCTCATCGAAAAAACATTAACAACAAGAAATTATATGATATTCCTGATGAACTAAGCTATGTAGGCCATATTTTGTGAAAAATCTTCAGAACCACTAGAAAAGTCTGGGAATATTTGAGTGTGTCAGTAAGAATTGCCAATTTACTAAAAACACAAGTTATGAGCAAAAAAAGATTTTAGTCTGGTAAAAAACACATGTATTGTATTTAAATTCATATGATATTGATCCATTCACAATATCTTACATATTCCTGAGATACATTGACCTAACCAGAAACAGTATTATAATTTCCTTGTGACAAGTGTTTCGTATCTGAGTCAGCCAGCGTTCACATTTTATCAGTCAGTGTATTGTGCTGTCCCAGCATCCATTCCCCAATTCCTTCAACCTGACTCCCCAACCCGAAAAATGAAACCTTGAGTAAATTACAACTACTTCAAAATAAACTTAACAAAACATACTTGTAAGTGAATTTAAAAAATCACTTTAATCCCATTTTGCAACTTAAGAGATGGTTGATTTCCCCTGACATCAAAGTGGCTTCAAACAGAAATGTTTCCCACTTCCTTTTTTTTTTCCAAAATAGCGGATTGAAAGCCAAAATTGTTCATGGCTTCAAAATTTTGGAAGGCTTATTTAATTTGGAAACAGAAGCTGAGTCACATACCTCTCCAATAGCATTAAATATTTCAAATCAAAGACCTTAGTGTTCACAATAGCTGTAATACCCATTTCATGATACATCATGAAGTCAGTCTTAGCAGCAACACATTAATTTAAAAGTATACAAAAAAATGTGGTTAGTAGGGACAATATTTGTTTTTTTAGGTCTTAATACAAAGTTGTTTAACACTTACCTTAATAAATGATTTCGCTTTCATTAAAAGCCCTAATGTTGTATGTCTCGATGAGTCTGGTCCCAATGGCACGATGTCTTTTAACTTTTCTAAGCAGTATCGCAAATTTGCTCTTCTGCAAAAACATATAAGAGAAACCATGGTATGACAGTCAACAACAATGTTCCGATGTGATGAGTTACGCAGGCTAAGGCCTATTAAAAAAAAACATTTTATTCTATTTTACTCAAATTCCAATACATGAAAATAGAAAGAAAATCTGGTAAGAATCAAAAGAACAGGATTATATGTGTATGAAAGCATCATCAGAATTTGGGAAACAATTTAACAAAATTTCAGATCAATGTCATCATCTCAACATTTCCCTTTTGTAAAGCACACAGCATTTATTCACCAAGTAAAGGGAAGTAACTTTATAAGACTCATACAAGTTTACATTGACCCAAATACCACTTCCACTATTGTGCATCAAAAATTCCCATAGAGCTACAGTGTTCAGTGGCTATGTACTTAACATGTCAAGGTTACTCCCTGATTATATATTTGTGGAAAGGATGTTTACATGAATTTGAAGCAAACTTAGGACGTTCTAAGGTGACACAAGTACTGATGCTACTCCAAAAAATGATTTAACTTGAGAAAGTAACTTACCGGTTTTTCTCTAGTTCGTTGTGAGTTGACCTGTAAGTTAAAACAAAGGCTTTTAAAAAAATCTGCATTTTAGATACCAAAATTTTTCATTTCATTCTGGACCGTGTGTTGACGTGTTTTTGCAGTAAGAAGACTCCAAGTACTGGCGCTGAATGTTATAAATATTCAAAATTAAATTAACTTTTTGCTAAATCTAAACTGTGAGCTTAGATGTATGCCTGTCATACATTGACCACATAAATGTTTTGTTAAAACTTCAAAGGACATACATTATGCTTTAAGATGCGACCAGATTTGACAATTGTTTAGAATCGGAATAAAAACTTTTTTCTGTTGCAAAGCTCAAATTACATTTTTTTTTTAATCATTCAGCATTGTATTTTTTAGGAAATCATCACATAACAAATAACCATTGACCTCACTAGCTTTCAGATGCATTACAATATTAAAAAAGTGCAAGTTTGCTGTAGTACAAACTTTTTTTAAAATTTATAAACCTCTGCCAACGCCCTATAATTGCAGCATTATGGCTTGTTTCGTCACATTTGCCAGTGTGACTTAAACAAATTTTGAAGTAAAGGGCGGCATTTCAATTTTCACTGCCACGGGTTGGTCACCCGGTTGGTGGGTTAGAATGATCAAATGATATATTCAGATTTAAGTGACAATTACATTTCCGACAAAGAAGGTGGTATGTAGAATCAATCAAGAAACAAACACTTAATGAAAAGTGATCAGAAACTAAACAGAAACAAAAATTAATTAGTGACCTAATTTCTCAAGACTTTAATTCATTAAAATTGTAATGTTTCAATGCGGTATTATTCCATTCAATAAATGTTGTTCGTTGTAACACAATTCTATTTAATACAAAATCAGTCTTATCGACTTGAGGATATTTTAATGAGTTAAGCTGACTGCTGAATTGGCAAGTTTTGCAACCAACACAAACGGATTGGCGGCCATCTTGGTTTTGCCTTCAGATACCTGATCCAAAAGATTTTTCAGAAATCCAATATAGGAGTATAATCCAGAGAAATAAATCCAACATTCATGTAATTGAATGCCAACATTAACATTAAAATCCAGAATTAACATCACAATTACACTTGATTTTGTAAAATCCGACACTAAACATTCTATAAACATGACCCATTTTTTCCAACACCCTACCTATTTCCCTGAGTTTTCTTTGATTTTGAACGCTTCTTTAAGCTAAAGTCATCTGGCATTGGAAGGGTCGATGCATATCCATGTTCAGCTTCTGAAATTTAACAATTATAACATAGATTCTTCGCAAACATTAACGTCCTTAGCTACGTGGCAAATTGCAGAACAGACGAAAATTTCAGGAACGCTCACATAAAATCCACTTCTGCTAAAATTCTCACCTCTTTCTCGTCTGTCCAAATATTCTGCTGCTTGTATTAGTTGTGTAATATTAAACATGGTAAAAATTTAGAGATCGCGACAATCACAACAAAATAAATTGAATTTTCCAAAGCTACTTCTGCATTCGAACGTCAGTTTTGTTTTGACAGGCGAGCTTTTCACGTTGAGGCAAAGCGATGTTTGTTTACCAAATTTCACTAGAGCGGTTTGTAAGCGCAATTTTCATTGGTTGAGCGCCCGAAATATGACAGTATGATTGGTGGATCAGAATGAGGAAGACTATTCTGTGAAGCTGATACAATCCAACATTCAGATAACAGTTTAAGTCATATGATCACACGTAGCTCCGCCCACCAATAACAGTGATCAGCTGCGATCTGCTAAGGTCAGGGTTTGAACACCAGCCCAGCGATCTTTCACAAGTAAATAGCAGGTTCTGCACAAATGTTAACCCCTTCATATTTTATCAGAACTGTTGACTTTTTGTCTAGAACATGTTTCAAAGATAAATATTTAAACAACTGTCCGTTAATTTGACATGGCAACGGCACCCTCAGGTGCCTCATTTTGTACATAATGAGTTTTTATATGGGGGCAAAAATATGACCATCTGACTTAATTTGGAACTGACACCGATGTACGATGTCAAAAAAGCAGCATTACGCATCACATCATATGATATATTTTTTCAAAAATATACGTCAACAAACAAATTATGAAGTAGGTCAATGTGACCGATATTTAAAATGAGTAATTTCTGAGGCCCCTAACACAGTGGCATGAACATATTGTTTCTAATCTTGATTACGAATGGAATTAAAGCAAATGCTATACGTGTTTGTTTTATCAGTACACAGTTGATGTACGTTTGAGTGCACCGAGCTTAATTATATATACAATACACAAAGAGAATGTGGGTAATGAATGTCCCATCTTCCAAGCGGGACGTACGGGGGTCCCCGTGCGTCAGTGCTATACGCTGGTGCACGCGAACCGGAGTAGCTCGTACCAGGTTCACAACATAACTTTAATGCACTCGCTAGGTCCCCCTGGTCATTCTCAAATGCCATCCAGTTTTTTTTTATGACGTTTAGCCCTAAAAAGTCGGGGGTGGGGGCATTTAAGAAAAACTACACCCTGCCCACGTTTTTGGGGAATACGTTTTTTTTAAATCGGCAATTTCATCATATTGACAACCGTTACATGTGGTCGTGTTTTATTTCACGCCGACCTGGTAAACGTGCGTTCGTTCACGTGCAAATACTTTGCATATACACTTATTACACCTTAACGTGTTCGACCACCATGCCCAACTCGATCTTGTTCACATGTATGATATGTGACAAAATATATAACCGTGATGTCACCCAAGTAGGCCAAGGAAAAATAAAAATATACCCTGATCTAACAATTCGCCCACGTCTGTAAAGACATTACCTATGTAGTATTTATAGATCGTACATTGAATGGAAAACCTAGGTTGGAAAGCAATACTTATCGAAGTCTTACCACACTGTGACAGGTAGCACTGCTGATTATTTTTATACATATATCATCATTAAGTACTGCAGAAGTCATGAACCATAAATCAGAACTGTATGTTTATTATTTAGCTTTGGATACCTAATACGGGCGGATACGGGATTCGACGTCAGAGGGAGCGTAACATTTTGACTTGCGCCCCTACCTCAGAACCGAAATCTTTACTCCCGCCCCACCCCCCACCCCCCCAAAAAAGAGAGTAAACTTGGACATTTTTGTGAGAGGCGCAAGCGGCTAGTGGCCCCCATGGTCCCGCAAGTGTTTGATATAGGTTTGCTATCTATTTCAATAAGCAAATCGTCTATCACCCAAGTTTATTACGCCACGATTTTAGGGAGAGCTCATCGGGTTGCATGGGGGAGGCATTCTCATTCATCAGAGATTCGATCTGATAAATCTAATCTGTGGTACCCATAGCACCAGCAGTGGTGAACGAGAATGGGGGAGGGAGTGTACGCTTATTTTACGATGCCAATGAGAGTATTAGTCTTTTGGCTGTTCTTTATTTTCGAGGAGGGGGGGGGGGGGCGGATTCCTTCCATTTAAGTGATGTGGCGGCGGATCGAACCTGTCACCCCTTGTTCGACATTCACGTGACTATATAGATCACGGATCTGGCGCACATTGCCTTTGTAGGCAGCTTATCCGAAATGTTTGGTTATACCCCAATTGAATTCCCTGTCTCTGGCATACACACGTGTAGGGGCCATAAACTATGCGGGTGAACAAGCATTTGGGAGCAAACAGTCCTGTGCTCTTGGATGTTCTTAGTATAATTAGGTAAGTGCACTTGTACAGAAATACGTGGCAATCAGCTTATTCCCGTTGGAGTTCATCGTCTGACACCCACGACCGACCCGATCCGATAGTCTCCACTAGCGGTTCCAGGGGTTGTGGGTCCACCTGCCCCCTCAAATCTTCCAAGTTTACTTTTTAATGTCGATCGGAGAGAAAAAGTTAAAAAGTACCCTAAAATCTACACAATTTTGGACGAGAAATGTTCAAGCACAACCGAGCACCCATACCAACAGTCTAAGGTATTAAAATTTCGGTTCTGAGGGAGGACCGCATGTGAAAAGGTTCTGCCCCTAAGTTACGCCTACTCTACCGTCAATTCCTGAGCCGTCCCCTCGCCACCCTTCTGATGAATACGAGGTGCTAACTGGGATTAATCCTTGGTCGACCCCTTGATTCCCTTCTGTGGAATACGAGGTGCTAACTGGGATTAATCCTTGGTCGATCCCTTGATTCCCTTCTGTGGAATACGAGGTGCCAACTGGGAGTACCCCCGCCTTCGAGCCAGAAGTATAACCTAGGTATGTATGAGTTACAATCGAGCTCGTTACAATCAGGTAGACTCATCATACCGCTCGTGGACAGATGGAAACCATTGACGCCTCCACCTGTTCCCTCATTGTATAAATAACAGATTACTGAAGCCTGTTGCATTAAATATCTTAGTCGTAAAGTGTCATATTTCAGGTTAGCTTTATATTTCATTATTGGTAAATACACTTGTAAGTCTAGTGCTGTACTATACATTAAGTATACAATTGCAAACACAGATAAGAGAATAAAAAAGGCTCGTTGCTATTTGTAACATTCGTACAGATATACGAAACTTGAACGCACATGTACAACTAAGAACTTTTAAAGAAACGGACCCCTAGCCCATATTGGTTAAACTGTCAAGCCAATTAGTCGAGTGATGTCGATAGTTGAATAAATACATAAAAGAAACATGATATAAGCATAATGAGCAGAGATACATACTATAAGCGGAAGCAGAAGAGAGACATAATAGAAGCAGAAGCAGAAGAGAGACATAATAGAAGCAGAAGCAGAAGAGAGACATAATAGAAGCGGAAGCAGAAGAGAGACATAATAGAAGCAGAAGCAGAAGAGAGACATAATAGAAGCAGAAGCAGAAGAGAGACATAATTGAAGCGGAAGCAGAAGAGAGACATAATAGAAGCATAAGCAGAAGAGAGACATAATAGAAGCGGAAGCAGAAGAGAGACATAATAGAAGCGGAAACAGAAGAGAGTCATACCATAAACTGACGCAGAAGAGAGACATAATAGAAGCGGAAGCAGAAGAGAGACATAATATAAGCGGAAACAGAAGAGAGTCATACCATAAACGGACGCAGAAGAGAGACATAATAGAAGCGGAAGCAGAAGAGAGACATAATAGAAGCGGAAGCAGAAGAGAGACATAATATAAGCGGAAACAGAAGAGAGTCATACCATAAACGGACGTAGAAGAGGGACACAATAGAAGCATAAGCAGGAGAAAGACATAATATAAGCGGAAGCAGAAGAGAGTCATACTATAAGCGGAAGCAGAAGAGAGACATAATTTAGAGATATAATATAAGCGGAAGCAAAACAGAGACATAATTTAAGCATATTTATATAAAGCAAGACATATTAACAGCTTCAAAGCTTCCTTCTCAGTTAAGTTTTAATAACTTTGTTCTGTGCATTTACACTTGCGTATTTTTCACGCATAATGGTAACAGTTTATCCTTCCGGTTTACTCAAACTTTGTATACCTGGAAATTGAAAACGTTTTTATTGAAATTAATACTGTAAAACCTATAAATTTTGGAAGAAAGAAACGTTCTCGAGAAACAAAAAATATGAAGGTCATCGTCGGATACTCTCGTAACTCTACTACGCTACGCTAGGCAATTTGTTTAGGAAAAGCTCGTATCCATTATGAATGAGGCAGTTTCATTGGCCTCGCTTTCTTGTAGAAAAATATTCTGGCGAAAACAAGGTATTGAACCAGGTCTGCTTTTGTCTGAACAGTAATTTATGACAGCGGACTTGGATGCTATTTACTCAAATAGGTTATTGAAGAGTATTTAATTGTTACATGCGAATTAATTCAAAGAAGTTGTCTCCGTTGACAAATGCATCTCCATTATAACGAGATTTTTTTGTCAGTTATCACGCGGTATTAAGTATGAAGACAGAAGTCTCAGTTGGAAGTTATACTGTCAACTTTTCTGGCATCGATGTTCGCCAGAGCGACAAATTCAACGACTCCTTCTTATAAGGACCATGGCATGAATGATCGAGAAGGCTTCTTCTTCGATCCGCTGGCGCGTGCATAGAGGTCGTGGAACTCCGTAGGGTGAAGACATAGTCTAAAATAATAGACGTGTATGTATAAACGGGAAAGTGCAAAAAACGGGGGTGTTTTAAAAATATTGAAGTTGTTTTAAGTGAAGTATTTTATGGTTGAAATTGATCATAAAGAGTTATACTCATATTTCACCATGTAAGTGGAATGTTATTTTCCACTAAACAAGCATTTAATGCATTAAAACACCTTTCCAATAAAACGAAAGTTGACTGACACAGACAACAATTATGCGAAGGGGAACAACTCGATACAATCGTAATAGCTCGGCCTCCTCCGAGAAAGCTTCGAGATAGACCTCGTTCTACAATCGTAACAACTCGGCCATGGCCGAAATGTTCCGAGCGATTTAAAACTGTGCCCTAAAGCCCTGCAGGTGCCCTTCATGTATATATCGTTATGTTTTGACAGAATGAAATGAAGAAAAGCCGTCAAACTCATAATTATAAGTTGGATATTTATTTTTTTATGTACGGAACTAATATAAAATAACATTATCTGGTAATATTTCTTGTTTTTATGATATTTTATAGACGCTATATGCTTTAACCCGGAATCCTGATCGGAACAACTACCCACTTTTGATACTAAACAATTTGTACGTGAAGGATTTGCCATATCAAATATCTAAAAAAAATCCGTCAACGTACAATTATTTGGACTAGGTGAAGACATAAACTGTAAATTGTCGGCTGCCGATCATGAAGCCTCGACGAATACCAGGGGGGATTGCTCTTTACAAAATATTTGCGATGTGAATCCTTAATGGTGGTTTCCACAGCATTTTTGCTTAAAATTATTTCTCTGCGTATAACACCACAACCCCGTGGGGGTAAATTTCCTCTTTCGACAACAACATTTTACCCCCACGGGGGTGTGGCGGGGTCAAGCCACAATACAGCAAATATTTAAGCACGCAGGACCATGAACATATTCATACTGCTACTCCGTGACTCCTTTGACCTCTTGTAGGCTTATAAGAGGAAAGGAATTTTTGATCAACAAAGTTCCAAAATGCTGAATATGTCGGTCAACTTGAATGATAGCTATAAAGGTATAATAGCCTGAAACTAACCATATGGAGCTCATGAATCATAAGGCCACGGATTTGGTTTAGTATGAGCACGCAGCTTATCAGATCAAAGAGGTACTAATGTATTTATGATTGATTAAACGAACATGTACTATCGGATTCTGATCTGTTTGATACATCGATAACCGCAGATAGCGCACAATAAACCATTATTAAACGTTTAATAAGGCTGATACAATCTTCGATCCTTCAAAATAATTCACGATTTGTGTTTTCAGGCTAGTTGAATTGGAAGGCCCTTGATTGAAAATTGAATCAGTTGGCAGGTGCGGTGCTTGATTTTGAGTTTGAGGTTTGGGAGGGAGATGCAATTTGGTATGTGCGCCCCACTCTCTTGAATGGTTAACTGTGTTTAGGGGTGTTTCAGCGTCGTCTTCTGAGACAATTTTGGCGTTTTGTTGCCTACAAATGTGCGAATGGTGTATTATACTGTTCCTCCGATATTAACATATGAAAGTTCACTTGGACATGCTAGATCCGCATGTGGGCGTGTTTCCTGCGACTGTCGTAAGATACAGTGACACCGAAAACGGACCCATTCCTGACGTCCCCGGATTAACACGGAACATCCCGGATCAAGATATGGTCCGGGATGGTCCTGGGTGAAATTGAGTCGACGGTCCCTCGATGGTCTCAAAACATATGACCAGTCCGGACCCGACACGGCACAACAATGGATGAACACGGATCAACACGGTGGCAATACTCGCAGCAGCACCACGGACCGTCGCGGACCATCCCGGCTCAGCTACGAAGTATCCCGGGGTGATTCGTGTCCAACTCGACCTGCCGGATCGCCCAGGATGAACACGGTGCCACTACGGACCTTCCCGCGGAGCCATGGTCGCTACACGGACCGTGCCGGCCTACACCGGATTGAAAATTCTCCCGGATGGTCCCGGGTGAACACGGCAATTGCAAACAGTTTTAAATTGTCGGGTATGTATCCCGGACTGTCCCGAATAAGCCCGAATCAAACATGGATCTAACACGGATCTGATCCCAGATCGACTCTATTCTGTCGTTATTCTTTTGTTTTGTATACCCACTGTCTACTGTTCAGCTATTATTACTATCGTTTATACTTTGATTGTGCTCAAGGTTTTTATATCTTGAATTTGAGAATGTAATGTTGAGAATAACTTAGACCAACAAAAATGTTCTTTGTTTCCAGTTACATCTAAAAAAATGAATTAGGGTCGGTGCGCATAACTTCTTTTTTTCATTTTATTTGGGTGAACCTGGGTTCTGTACCAAACCGACCAATATCGGGGTAAATCGCTATTGTTAAAAGTTTAAAAAAATATATGGTCAAATTTAAACATATTCACTTATAAATGAACTTTACGAGGAAACAGTATAAAGTCGGGAGGACAAAAATAGGATCGGGCGGGTAAGTGGAAACAAACAATTTGTTTACGCCTTATGAGAATACTTTTTCAAAAGCAAATTCTTTATACAAAGAATCTGGGTGAGATAATCAGATAGAGACACAAGTGGAGAGAGTTTGTACTAATGGATTTATTCTTAAAGCGTGCCATTGAACAAAACCAATTTGTATTCTGTTCAAATATTTCAAATTCAATTCAATATACGGAATTCAATTGTTGCCAAATTAAGAGAAAGACGTCGTTTCTCGGAGGAAATATAACGTTTTTAGAGAGCAAATTAGACATCCACATACTGTTTACTCAAAGGATGAAGCAGGTTTTGCAAAAAAATCATTTGATAATACATACTTAGTTGTATGCTATTCCATTACGTGGCCCAGGTGACATTTGAAGATGGATTTAAAAGTGAAAAACACAGACCAAACTTCGCGCCAACGAATTTGTCAACCGCGCTTAAGTATGATAAGCGCAGCCAAATGAAATTGTGACTTTTTTTTTCATAGGACAATAATTTATTTAAGAGTCGCCTTATACGTGTAATTATGAAATACGAAATTAATTCACACTGCTGTATCCAAAACAGTCGAAAATCGTCAAAGGTTCAGTAAATTTTACACAATGAATGAACACTAGTGTTTAAATTGTTCATTAACCTTATCGTTGCATTGTTCGGTCGGTCGACCTAGAGTTGAGCGGGATTTTTTATCTTTCCGGTATCTCGAACCTGTCAACACCTTGAGAACAGTCATATTGACGTTTGTGTCCGTGTCCTGATTGCCGAGCTTTAAACATTTGCATTGTATACCTTCATTGTTATATAAATGCTTGATTGTATCATTTCATAGCATGTATACTGCCTGCCTTTTATACACGGTACATACATGGAGTTTAGATAATATATTCAATATTGTACATGTTTTTGTTTCTAAATATGTGCATGTATACTCGCTATCCTAATATACATGTTACATATATGGAGTTTAGATAAAATATTCAATATTGTACATGTTTTTGTTTCTCAATGTTTGCATGTATACTGCTTGCTAATTTTACACGGTACATACATGGAGTTTAGATAACATATTCAGTATTTTACATGTCTTAAAGCTGTATTTTCACAGATTGACAGTTTTGACATTTTTTTTCATTTTTTTCTCAGCATCGGTCGAATTTGGTATCAATGTCTTCAACTCAGAAATATAAGATAACTCAATAACTCAGTATACTGTTTCCCTATTATACACGGTACATACATGAAGTTTAGATAATATATTAAATATTGTATAGTTTTTTTGTTTGTTAAAGCTGTACTCTAACAGACTGACATTTTTTTTTATCTCGGGATCAGCTGATTTTGGTAGCAGTGCCTTCACCTCAGACATATAAGGTAACTCACAATAGAACACATTTCATTTTTTTGGAAAACTGCTGAAAAACTTAAAGTGACGCTTTTTAATAGCAATAACTTTTCACTTTTCAACCTTAAATATTAAAAACTGCGATCTGATCTTTATCAACAGTCTTATATCAGCGTTTTCTAGACATTTACGCAAAAATTGGCTCATTCCAAGACATAAAATAAAACTTTATCAAAAAGGTCAATCTGTGCGAGTGCTCTAATATTTACATCTGTTAAGAAATGTTGTTTTTGGCCACCGGTTGAACTATTTTCTTCCTTCTTATTGTTGCACGGGTACATCAACTATTGTATACAATTTCCGCAATATGCACGTACAAAAATGTGCAATCTAAGTAAAAACAATAATCACCAAACATGATCAAGCAGTTAAAAACTGCATGTCCGAACTTGATATCTTCAAATGAAACTAAATTGCAGTGCTGTTGTCCAGTTGGTATTTCGGAAACATTAATAATCGCTTAATCAGCAGTTATATGCCTGAAATGTTGAAATCCAAAACAGGTACGGGAAAAAGAACGGTCATTAGAAATCGTGAACAATAGCACGAACAAAATAAAGTTGGTAATTGTATCCCTATTAGGTTAGCCGGCCAAGCATCAAAACATACTTATAGTAAAGTATATGGTTTACCCGTACTACAGTAAGTGCTATCAAATGTCACATTGCTTTTGAATGTGTCAAAGTTCTTTTTGCCCGTTGACATGCTCTTTGTTGTCCGTTTAGGCTTAAATGGGGTAATTAACCAGATCTTTTGCCCTTCTCGAATAATTGGCCGACATTAATGAATGGGCACGTACTCTTTTGTGCGGGCTTTTCTTTACCTACTTGCTTATTTTCGACGTCAATATCTCACATGTATTCCAATTTCCTCCAAAATAATTATAGTCCATTGTGTTGATCTGTCTGAAGTATTACTACTTTTCCAGTTAAGTTCAAGGTGTCTCCCCTTTTTTCTATCAGATATTTTTCTTTTGCAAAGAAAAATAAATTATACCATATTTCCTTGGACAACGACTTTCATACGTTCTTTACCGTCTTCCAGTCTAATCCTATATTTTGATATTGTATACATATGAACGTGCATACTTATACGTATGTTTTTTTTTCAATAATAAAATATGTTGAAACAATTTATATTATATCAGCGTTGGTGCGAATGCATACCTGGGATACGCACACCTCCAACAGCGAGCGTGCTACTGTTAAATCATCCGGAAGCGAAGGTGTACGGTCATATTGGCACAATTAGGGGAGGGTGTTGTCAGTTTTTGGTCATTTCCATACATTTAACCATATGTTACCATACATCACTGCTCGTTATTCCACCTGGGGGTAGAATGTGTTATTGGTCCCTGAATCCACCTATATTTGAAGAAAGAATCTACCTATACAGAGAAATTTCGATGCATCCAAAATGATAGTTCTAGTGGTAACACACTTGATTGTCAATTCAGGGGCCAATAAAAATAATGCTAATCGTCGTCAGGGAGGGATGTTAAATGGGGGTCCCGTGTGTCAGTGCTATACACTGGTGCAAGTTAAAGAACCAGGGTATCTCTTTCCTATCTCTATCTCTTTAAGAAGCATTATAAAATAGTGGCTTTGACAATGGTGAACAGTCAGATATCTCAACAATCACTATCGAATTTAGTGTGTGTGTGGGGGGGGGGGGTCGTCCAAGTTTTTATTTCAATATAAGAGAAAGAAGGAATATAATTAACCCTAAATGCACTATTTCGGACTAGAAATTGTTAAATTTTCTGGGGGGAACTAACCCCCCCCCCACCATGCCAACATTTAAACCAAGTAAATTTCGGTTCTCAGGGTCGGACTCAAGTCAAACACTTTTGCTTCTACGTTATGCCCCCTCTAACGTGAAAATGCTGGAACCGCCCATGACAAATATCATTAATTCAGTTCTTTGTTTTAAGTGCTCTGTTGAGCTCTCCTGAAAAGTTTTACAATAAAATTGAACGTTTTATAATATATGTTCGTTGAAAATATGACATGTGTCCTACAGTTGCGTAGCTACATATAGGCCTTGTAGGCATGACACTGCAACTTTTTTGAAAAATGACAAAATGTAAATAACCCATAAATGCAATAAAAACAGCTACTCAAACACTTTGAAAAAATAACATGCATGGTTTACTGCTTGATTTTATTGTAATCATTGCAAGTATAATTAGTGTGTGTAATGTGCATATCAAAGTCGCCAAACTCACATAGAATCATCGGGCCTACTAGTTTTTAAGACGCTAGCTACGCCCCTGTCCTAATATGGTTGTATAATAATGTTTTATTGTTTTAACAATACACTTTAAAAATTCGTCACACGATCCAAAAAATACCATCAAGGAGGTCAAAAGCTGATCTCGCTCAAAGTCTTGAAGCACAAAGCGAACTGAGGAATTGTCACACTGATGATACTAAAATTTCCATGATTTCATAGGAATATTGATCGCCGACCGAATTTCTGTTCTTATTTCTTTTTCTGGGGAAAATCCGATTACAACTGGAGTAAGTTTATAGGGCGGAACTCTGAGAAGAGCAAGGCTGTTCGGAAAAATCAACAACACAACAACATTCCTATATTTTGATGCAAAGCATAAAAGCGTGCCGTTAAATATCAAGTCCAGCATGGTATAACATTAGAACCAGTATATGATAAATATATGTTGTAGAAAGAAACAGAGATAAAACAAGAAATCGTTTTGTACTAATATACTCTGTGCACTTTTGACTACCACTATTTTTTGCGTACCAAATTAACTGTACTGCCCATTTTGGAGCTATGCGTACCGAATACTGCCCAATTTTGGAGATATGCGTACCGAATACTGACCAATTTTGGAGCTATGCGTACCGAATACTGCCCAATTTTGGAGCATTGCGTATCGAGTACTGCCCAATTTTGGAGTTATGCGTACCGAATACTGCCCATTTTTGGAGCTATGCGTACCGAATACCGCCCAATTATGGAGATATGCGTACCGTATACTGACCAATTTTGGAGCTATGCGTACCGAATACTGCCCAATTTTGGAGCATTGCGTATCGAGTACTGCCCAATTTTGGAGTTATGCGTACCGAATACTGCCAATTTTTGGAGCTATGCGTACCGAATACCGCCCAATTATGGAGATATGCGTACCGAATACTGCCCATTTCACTGTATACTTAAACACGCAGTCTAGTTTCTTAGGACTAACATTAGGCCCTCTGGAAAACATCACAGTCCTTCAATGAGTTGGCTTCAAGAAGAATAAATTACCAACTTTGATACATACAAGTTCATTATGACTTTAAAGCTGGACTCCCACAGATTGACGGATTTGACATTTTTGTCTCAGAACTATCAGGTAGTTTTCGCATCAATGCGAATAAGAAAACTCACAATGGAACAAATCTCAATTGTTTGGCAAACTTCCGAACATTTCATTTTTTTAAAGCGTTAGAAAAGCTTTTAGCCATAAAGCATCAATTTTCGAACGTTAATATGAAAACTGTGATCTGCTCTTTTGTTAGCAGTCTTACATCGCTGGTTTCCAGGCATTAACGCAGCATTTTGCTCATTCCAAGACAAACCATAAAAAAGCTGTCAAAACAATCAATTGACGGTGTGCATGCATCTTTAACCATTACAATTTGATTCGGCATAGCTGGCTATTATCAATTTATGTATAATAAAGGTAAGAATTTCTGGTCGGAAATTTTCAGAGTATCTGTTATTGGCGCCGCACTGAAGTGCGCGCCTATTATGGAATGGGAATTTATTTTAGTTAGTGGTAGGAGCGATTTTTAAGTTGGTTGACAGTTGGGTTTTACTGTTATTTTATAATGATTAAAAAATGCAAATGGGTGGCGATTGCATGGGTGTTAAAAACGCTTTTTATTGTTGAATAGATAGTCTTCAATTTATCTTCAAAACATTATTTCGGAAGAACGACAAATAAGTTTAATAACTGTTCCCGATTCGTTTACGTTTTCCGATTGGTTACCTGAATTATCTGAAATATCATGTGCCGGAAATGTAAAATGTGTGGACCGGTAATTATGTGAATGGGAATAATTATGTTTTATGTTGTTTTGTTATGTTTACTGCATTAATAAACCATGAGGTAATCTTTTTTCTTTAATCTAATCGATATTGGAATTAAATGTTCACCTAACTTTATTTGTTAATGTGTTGAAGGCGACATTAGTAAAATTTTATTAAGGTTGTCCCCGAGTTGTAACACATACCGGATGTTGCTATTTTTAGAACCAGAAGGTATTTCCCCGCTTTTCATAGGTCAATAATGGAATTTCTACATCGTAGTAGTTGGAAACTCGGGTGATGATTTTATCATGAATATACGTTTAAAATAAGTAAACACTAAAAGTGCACACTGACAGTTGATTACGATACACCTAACAATTTGAGTCATCACAGTAAAACATAGATTATAAGCGAATTATACGCGTAAGAGAAGATTTTCTGTCGAAAAAAACGAATGTCAACAATCGGCATGGAACTGGGATATTCGTATCAAAGGGCTATGTATGTAAGTATTTTTGAGTAGTTTTGTACGTTGATGTGTTCAAAAATGTTTTTTTTTAATTTATCTTTGGAATTCTTAAATCATTTTTATTTGCTAAATGTTAAGACAGCGTGTTAATATTTTTACATACATGTACTATAATTATATATTATTATAAATATACATGTTACATCTACCAGTCAATTGCAACCACGCCCCCCCCCCCCCCCCAGGTCGGGAGTATACCGGGGATAGCGGGGGAAAAGGACCGTGTTTTTACCTTCGAGGTGTCCCCGCAGTGCCGGGTGAATGCGGTGGTGGGGCGTGGTTACAATTGACTGGTGCACGCCCCCCCCCCCAGGTCAGGGGAATAGCCGGGAATTTGACTTTCGGTCCAGCCAACCCCAGGTAAAATCCTCGTCCTGCGAGGACGAACTGATGGTCAAATCCCTGCCATATGCCCCCGCACCCCAGGGAGCCTAGGTAAGGCATATTCCCCGCTATATTTTGCTCGAAGACAAAACCACCGCATTCACCTGGCACTGCAGGGCCACCTGAAAGGTAAAAACACAGCCCGTTTCCCCGGCTATCCCCGGCATAACCCCGGACCTGGGGGGCCATGGTTACAATTGACTGGTGCATTATGTACATGTTTCATATTTTTAAATGTACTTATGCACATTATTTATGTATATGATATGAGTATGTAATCTTTTATTTGATTGTTTTATTTTAGAAAAATATTAGACTTAAAATTTTGTTTAAAAATGATGTATTTTGGTATGTGACCTATTTTTAACATACCATAATACATGAACATACCCATTATTTGTTAACAAACTGCATATTATCAAAATAAACCTGTAAGAAAAGGCCTACATGGTTTCGGGCTGAAAGCCACGACAGCTTTGACACTAGCGACATTCATTTGCTTGGTGTAGGTCCCGTTAAAACCCCGTACTGTTGTTAATCATTATGATATCAACCATATGCACAACAACTACACATTTGTGCTTACCAACTTACTCTTGGCTAAAACGGATATTAGTGCAGAATGTATAATGGATACATGTGCATTTGTCTTTCAAAGTTGTAGTTTCTGCCGGTTGATAATCAAAAGTCAAATTTCTTTCAGGTAGGAAAATGACTGAATATTATTATAAGTCAACAAATTGGGGTTATGAAGAATTCCAGCCTGCATTAAATACTATGTTGGATCATTGAGACAGATTTGACATCCATGTCATCCACAAGGCAGATAGAGATGATGTGAGTATTTCATATAAAACATATTTGAGTTGTGTTTGTTGTTTTATAAACTCACTGTATTCAATAATCAAGTGGTGGTGGTGGTGGTGGTGGTGGTGGTGGTGGTGGTGGTGGTGGTGATGATGATGATGATGATGATGATGATGATGATGATGATGATGATGATGATGATGATGATGAATTTTATTGATAAATTTAGTAATTTTCTTTATATATTATCTACATGAATGTATTAGCTTGTTGTTGTTTTTTTAAATAATGTCGAGAAATATTAAACTGTTTATATTTTATTTTGTATATGTATGGCAGTATTATTATCTATACTAATAAGTTAGAAAGGCTTTTAAAGTACATTTTTTTCCTTTACAGCACTAAACATTCTAGATGGGTAAAGAACCTGAAGGGGCATAAAAACCAAATCAGCATTGACTCAGCATTGAGTAATTATCATCTGTGCACACACACTGTGTGCAAACACATGGGAACAGAGCAAACTTCAAATGTTGAAGAGTGAAGACTTATTGTGAAAAATTCTAAATGTAAGAATACCATTGACAAAATAAAACAAATAGACATCATTACCTACAGAGACTGTTTACATGTTATAATATTAAAAAGACAAATTAGTTGAGAACTTTCACTCTGACATTTTTGGAGGGGCATTACCGCCTACATGTGCATAGTGTTCTTGTTTCTTTACATATTTTAATTTGAAAGTACATTCATTGTTTTTAAATCTGAATTCTGAGTTAGTATCATAAGTAAAATTCATTTATTTGAATGATATCAGTTTATGAATAAGTCCAATAAAGCTTTATCAATTTTTACAAGAAAAGGGTTGATTTTTAAGCATTTTATTAGCTATAAAAATGTATGGTTACATGACATTATGTATATTTTCTTCAAAATTGAACGGTAAACTATCATAAATTGTCTTTTAAATTGTTCATTAGACATCATAGAAAATATTTAAAATGATTACAGCAGGTTGTCTTATTATTAATTATTTTTTATGAATTTATAAAACTGCTTTATATTTTCAAACATCGAAATACTGCTCTGTTCAGAAGACTCACAAGATCAATCAAAATGATTTTTTTGCATGTGTATCAATAATGCTGTTCGGTTGAACTTATGTTTTCTGTTAACTGAAAACTGTCCGTCTGTTCGTCCGTCCGGCTCTGTAACTTTTCCTTGTATGGACAGATTTTAAAATAACTTGCCACATGTGTTCCACATTTATTTTCACATACCAAGACGTGTGGCGTGCAAGACTCGTGTCCCTACCTCAAAGGTCAAGGTCACACTTAGTGTTTATTCACAATGGAGTGCTGCATATAAGGACATAGAGTATAGGTTGTCGTGTCCGGGCTGTAACTTTCTCTTGTATGGGCAGATTTTAAAATAACTTGCCACATGTGTACCACATACCAAGACGACGTGTCGCATCCAAGACCCGTGTCCCTACCGCAAAGGTCAAGGTCACACTTAGTGATTATTCACAATGGAGTGCTGCATATAAGGACATAGAGTATAGGTTGTCGTGTCCGGGCTGTAACTTTCTCTTGTATGGACAGATTTTAAAATAACTTGCCACATGTGTTCCACATACCAAGACAACGTGTCGCGTGCAAGACCCGTGTCCCTACCTCAAAGGTCAAGGTCACACTTAGTGTTTATTCACAATGGAGTGCTGCATATAAGGACATAGAGTATAGGTTGTCGTGTCCGGGCTGTAACTTTCTCTTGTATGGACAGATTTTAAAATAACTTGCCACATGTGTACCACATACCAAGACGACGTGTCGCGTGCAAGACCCGTGTCCCTACCTCAAAGGTCAAGGTCACACTTAGTGATTATTCACAACGGAGTGCTGCATATAAGGACATAGAGTATAGGTTGTCGTGTCCGGGCTGTAACTTTCTCTTGTATGGACAGATTTTAAAATAACTTGCCACATGTGTTCCACATACCAAGACGACGTGTCGCGTGCAAGACCCGTGTCCCTACCTCAAAGGTCATGGTCACACTTAGTGTTTATTCACAATGGAGTGCTGCATACAAGGACATAGGGTATAGGTTGTCGTGTAAAGTAGACACATTTGATATTAATTATATAAATGATTATTGTTTACATGTACTCTGATTTGTTATGAAGATATTCATAAAGGGGTGTTCTTAATGTTGGTAATACACTTTGGACTTGATTTAGTATTGCTTTTCTGGTATATATTCATTTAATGCACAAAGAAATTATTTTAAGTGTTCAGTATCACTTTCACACATTGTTTACTATTATTTTGTGCATATTTGGCCTATTTATGCTTGTATTTCAAAACCTTTGTGAAAAATAGAAACAGTATTATTTCTTTCATGCATAGTCTGATACATATCCAGTTTGTATGTATTATTTTTATCATATTTGAAAAATGTGCCATTGTCCTATAAGACACATGCTTTTTTGTGTTAATATCACTATCAACTAAAACATCCATTTTCAACTCTTCTTTACCATTTAAATGGAGAAGTTAACATTATAACTCCATTGACCAGTTTTTTATGCAATTTGTCCAATTTCATACATTTTAGTATTATTAAACAGCTAAAAACAAGGCATGTTATGTTATAAATGCATTTCATCTAGTAAACAATGTTCTCTTTTTATATAACAGTTCAATAATTATGTTCTATTTATGTTTGTAACTTTCATACGAAATGATAATGTTTATTAAAGTACTACAAAAATCGTTATTTCATATCACTTCTTCATGATGAATTCCCCATATAATCAGGAAACTTATTCTTCCCTTCAAGTTGTCATTCCAGCATGGTGACTTTGCCCCCTCCCCCTAAATGATTAGAACTGCAGTGTACAAGAACAATAACTCTATTTCAGCGAATTGCAAGAGTTATTCCCTTTGTTCCTTTTCCTGTCCGTAGCATAACAAGAAAACTTCTTTTTGGAATTTCATTAAACATCATTCAATGGTAAAGCACAATAAGAGGAAGTGCAGGGCACAATGACTATAGCTGTATTTCAGCTAATTACAGAATTATTGCCCTTTGCCTCTTTTTCTTGACCAGAGCAATACTTTCAAAATACTCATGGTACTGAAATAAAACTTGGTATATTGATAGGTGGCAATGACAAAAAGTACGGTGCACAAGCACCCTAATTCTGTCGTGTTCATTATTATACCACACCCCTAATGAAATGTTCAACTTGAAACTCTTCAATTTCAATGCTTTAGCAGAATACTACAAATATTTTGAGAATTTCATGGATGCGGTTCGATGCATTGTAATATGCTTGTTGGCCTTGACATTCCTTGTTTTTCAACATATAACAAATGCATAAACTATTAAATGGCGCCCTTTGATGCTTTGCATCAATGGTCTTTCTTGTCTATATTATAACGTTTTGCTGGGAAAAGTGATGTCAGAAAGCGATTACTGATTTTTTTCTGAGGTTGTTGACCTCCGAAAGGCTACATTATTAATGTGGGTACGTGGTGTAAAAGTGAACGAGAAATCAATAGCGGCAGTTTCCATGATAACTCTAGTTTCTCAGCCTCCCAAAATGGCCCAAAAGCCCGGCGTAAATTTTTGTAAATGTGAGATGAAGTTAAAAGGAAGAGAACCATAAATGTGTGTGTATACCAAGTGATAAATTGAAACCTAAATGCTACGTCGGAAGGCAATACTTTATTTCGAATGAAACAAAGATACTTTTACTTATTCACCATTATAAATTAACCATAACGTAGTCTGCGCCGCTCACAGAGCACCGTTTAGTCTTTTACCAGAGTTTGATAAAGAGTTTAGTTCCTCAAACACTTCGACAAACCTTTTCACAAAACCGCCGCCTTATGGAGCACTTTCAAAACATTAGTTTGGAAACAGGTTTGTCGAAGTGTTTGAGGAAACTAATAACCGAATCAAACTCCGGTAAAAACAAAGACAGGCCCCTTTAAGCGGCATAGACTGTCATTTGTTTCATTTAAAACGTGAAAGAAAAAAAGTTATCTTTGTTTTAAGTCTTCATTTTAAGCACAATGTTGCCTTTCTACATAGCATATATGACGTGATTCATCGCATGGTATACACACACTGAACAGAATATCATGTGGTCAATTTTTAGACTGATTATTCTTAATTACTAGTATACACGGGGGGATTCAGAGTGGCCCGATTAGGCAGGTGACATTTTAAAGCAGGTGGCCCTTTAACAGGTTTGACTGTAGTTAATATATGTTACAATAATAACCTTTCTTTACCATGTTTCTTATAATTGTGTTAATGTGTTATTTGAAATGTATCTATAATAATATGCACCGCCATATTCATTTTTACTTTTAAGAAACTCAAAAGTTGGTGATTTACGTGTAACAGTGTTTCATATACTGTTTTACATACTATATATAGGTATAACCTTTCAAATCCAATAACATTTACCTCAAAATAACGGCGTGCCCCTTCGGCAAAAGCTGACCAAGTCTATATAGGACACTTTCCACACACTGCAACATTATCTAACGAGTAACTGACCGGTCATTGCTCTTGACCAGTTCAGCCATTATGCTGAGCTTTGAGATAATTCTCATATATATAGTATAAATAAATAGTATTAACAGGTGTAGAAAGCAACTTGTTTTGCATAACGGACATGCCTTTCCGAGATTTTACCTTGCTTAATATATAAACTACATTTTCAGCCAGAGAAATTGCAACTAGGCAAGCGTGAAGTACTTGTTCTTATTTATCATCTATAGGAATTTCAATTTTCGCGTGTGTAAGAGGTCACATACTGCCATTCATCAGATACTTATTCCCTGCTACACTCGCTCCGACGCCCATTCTTAATCATTAAGAATCTACTTCAGCTTTCTACTACAAAGTATCAAAGCGCGCCGTTAAATAGCGTGGCCCAGTTTAATATCTTCTATATAATAATTATCGTCTAGTTAGAAACAGAAATAAATGAAAAAATCGTTTTGTGTTATTATAGGAAAAAGTATATTTGACTACCACTAAATGTTTGCGTACCGAATATTGCCCCCTTTTTGAGCTATGCGTACTGAATATTGTCAATTGTTGAGACATGCGTACCGAATTCAGCTCTTGTTGAGCTTGTGTGGTTGAATTATGAGTTCTTTCAACACCTTAATATTCAAAAGGTGGGCTGCAATAATACAATGTATACTTACATGCAGTCTGGTTTTAGAGGTTGTAAAGCAAAGCAAAGATACTTAAAAATACATTGGGCCCGCTGGAAAACATCTATATTTTAGTTGGCTTAACGTTGAATAAATTACGAACTCTAATACATTAAGGGGTACTGTGGCTTTAAATATGTATATATAATTAGGCTAGAATTTCAGATCGTAAATGTTCAGAGTAATTCATTGTATCTGGTATTCATAATATTTCGACGTTTTGCTGGGTAAAGTGATTGAGCGATATTAAACTGAGATGGTTTTTTTTCATGAGATCGTTGACCGTCGAAATGCTACATTATTCTTCGGAGCAATGTGCTTCATACGGGGCGTGAAAGTGAACATCATTATTGTTAGCAGTTTGCATGATAACTTTATTCCCCCTAACCCAAAGTTATGGCCCAAGAACCCGGTGTGATGTTGCAAGTTTGAGGTGTAAGTTTGATGAAGATTAAACGAGAGTGCTATAGCTTACCATGTAGTTTTACCATGGCCGAAATGTTGGAAGCTTATTATGAATTATAGTTCATAAATGTTACAGAAATAACCCTTCATTGACATGCTTCTTATAAATAAACAGTTCATGTGTAATTTGAACTGTATCTATATTTATAAGTTACTTATGTATTCGCTTGCAAATTTATATTGTCATAACTTTTCAATTTTAACGATAGTCTGACACATTTCGGGGAGAACCATTTTCTAAAGTTGTCATAACTTGTGGCCCAACCCAATTGTATAATTATATTGTTTGTTGAAACTATGTATATCACATGTGTATATTATTTACAATAAAATACGATTAAAAAAATCAATATTTATTTGCACCGACATCATTATTTCCCCTTTAAAAAGCTCAGAAGTTGTTTCTTGTTGACGTATAACATGTATAACACAGTTTCGTATACATTTGTAATACTAGAAGTAGATCTTCGCAAATCAAATCACATTTATATTCATTCGGAACTCCTCGGCCAGTTGTTTTTGAAAAAATGGCCGAGGAGCTCCGAATGATTTATATTAAAACAACGGCGTCCACCTTTGGCACACACTGACCAAATGTATATACGTCACATTCCACACACGGCATCATTATCTAACATGCAACTGACCGGTCAATGGTCAGAAACACTCTTGACCATTGCAGCCATAGTGCCGGGCTTTGAGATAATTTTCACTATATAGTGTTAAACAAATATAAGGGCAAATTTAAAGAGCTTGAAACACGTCCGTCTTAACTATTCCGTGTTAAATCGGTGAATGGCCTCACATGACCTTTGGACTGAGAGTTGAAGTCAGCCTGGCGTTATACAAGAATGTCGAGTTTGAAACTGGATTTAGTAGATACATAATGGGGAATTAAATTTACGGATCAGTAAGTTAATTGGTATTTTGTATTTTGTCCGACATGGGCAAGTGAAATGAAAAGAAAACACACCCTTAAGAGAAAAACACTGTAATAAAATAGTATCAATTATATTTTTGGTGTCAAATTTGGCGCTTGATAATTCAGCTACTGTACACAACAGTGATAATTCCCATCAAAAGCCAGTAATATATGAGTAAAGCTTTCGTAAAGTGTTTTATTTTAGTGTGAACTTTCACAAATAAGAGTTCAGTCAGCTGGACTTATGAGGCACATTGATGGAGATATTTCACCATCACGATTTCTATCTTATACGCCAGGCGGCTGGCAGGAAGGCAATGGGTTCCCATTCATTTGGCTAGCTGCTGTGCCAGCAACTGTGTCGGCAATAACAGATCAAACCCCGCGTTGGGCTCGAATCTTCGACCGTCCGCTCTATAGCCTTAGGCGGACGCCCTAACCACTAGATCTTCTATTTGCATAAATTTAGTGTAATAAAATATGGTCTTATAGCTTTGATAGTTCACATCAATAGCCACTAGCATCTGGGAGTCAATTTAGCTGACCCGGAGAAAAAAAATATGTTAATATAATGATAATAATATACTAGTAAGTTGATCGTTGAGCATGCCACTTTACCTGCACAACACAATATACGCGTAACAATTCCACAGAGTTTAATTTAACTCTGTTTTATAATGGAATATTTGCATTAATTATATGAGCCGCATCGCGCGATTTTGGGCCTTCGGACATGTATTTGCTATTATGATGTTTTAAGGTTTTTGAACTAAATAATATTTCAGGAAGAAACCCTGAAAATTTCATGATTATATCACTTAAATTGCGTGAGATACGTGTTATTAAGTGAGGCCATGTTTTGCGCATTTTGAATACTAAATTTGACGCCATTCACATGACGTCGCTACGAAAGCACATTATTCAAATGACGTGCAAAATTAACGTATCAATATTACAACTAGCTTATAATTTAAATTATTTTCTAAACACAGAATCATTAAGGAACATAAATTTAGATAAAACTGATGAATCATTTTTGTATTTTTAATACATTTGGCCATTTTAAACACAGACTACGAATGCAGTCAAAATATGTTGGGACGAAATCCATGGTTGCTATGGAAACATGAGTTAACCAATGGTCATAAATCGTCGAGAAAATGATGCTCAAGTGACAAACCTTTAAAAGAAAGAAGTTAGGAAGAAATTGATATACATAGAAAAAAATAATATTTTTGGCATTTTTTATATATGATGATTTCATTTGTAATAATTATGCCCAAAGGCCCAAACTCGCGCGATGCGGCTCATATAGTATCTACAGTAATCGTGTAGCAATATTACCAAGAAAACGTTTTCCATTGGGTTAATGGTTGCGAAGAAATCTCAAAAAGCAATGAAGCAAACAGTGGCACCTAGTGATAGAAATATCCAACACATCGAAACATACCCTTTGGACAGTGGCAATTGATAGAGCGGTTTATTTAACTGATAATAAAGCCCGTGCATATATAAATGTACGTGCCCCCACCACCCCTATCCACACCACACAGATCCTCTTCCACACCCACACCACGGCGTACGGGATGGTGGAGGGGGAAATGGTGGGGGGGGGGGGGGAGGTTGCCCACACTTCGTGTTTAGACATCAGCTACTATAGAAATAAGAAATGTTGTTGCTTTATTCTCAATTCATTACAGGAGCGTGGAAAGTATAAAGGGGTGTTGTCCCATCGGCAAGTCAATGATAACAAGTGGGGTAATAATAAGTAGAATAATGTCTGAAATGTCAACCACACAATCATTATGATAACCTATGGAAACTATTCTAGGGGGATTTCTATTTTGACAATGATGAAAAGTCAGAGAATCAATCATTCAATAATATCATCCAGTTCATGTTTCCAGCGTTCTGTTCGTTAGTTATTGGTTCCAAACTAAAGTCTTATTTTAAAGTGAACATTCTCTTAAGAAAAAATATAGGATACAAATGAACGTAACATTTTATTAATAAGCGCATTATTCCCATAGAAGCAATTTTTCGTATTTACATCGTAATAAGGTCTGTTATGTGTCATTATATGGGCATATAATAATGTTATATTTTTTATGCCATTTGTACGACACAATCTTAGCTAGTATACCAAGGAGAGCAAAGGCGGTTACGATCTCGCTTGAAGGCATAAAGGGTCAAGAACTGGTGAATTGTCACAACGATATCATTGGAATATTGATCGTCGATCGAGTGTCTTTTCTTATTTATTTTCTTGGGAAGTTTCCCGATTTCAACGGGAGTGAGTTAATAGGTCGGAACTTGAGTATAGCAATGCCGAGCAGGAAAAAAATAACATTCCAATCAATTTATACAAAGTAGCAAAGCACGCCGTGAAAAAGCCTGTAGACCAGTATAATATCATACTAAATATTATAATTATATTGTCTAGTTAGAGAAAGAAAAAAATGAAGCAATCGTTTTGTGTTAATAAACGCAGTGCACTTTTGATTACCACTGAATGTTTGAGAACCGAATACTGCCCATTGTTTTACCTTTAATATCTGCATTGTACCGAAAACCGCTATGCCTTGAGCTAATACGTAACGCGTAAAACACCCGTGAGTACCAAAAATCGCCCAATTTTGATCTCTGATGTGCAATGCGTACAACAAACGTGCCTACCGAATTCCGCCACTTTTTGAGCTTACGCGCATCGTGTAAACAAACGTGCGTACCGAATACCACCCAGTCGTGAGTTAACACACACCGCGTACAACATCTCTGCGTACCGAATACCACCCAGTTGTGAGTTAACACACACCGCGTACAACATCTCTGCGTACCGAATACCACCCAGTTGTGAGTTAACACACACCGCGTACAACATCTCTGCGTACCGAATACCACCCAGTCGTGAGTTAACACACACCGCGAACAACATCTCTGCGTACCGAATACTACCCAGTTGTGAGTTAACACACACCGCGTACAGCATCTCTGCGTACCGAATACCCCCCAGTTGTGAGTTTACACACACCGCGTACAACATCTCTGCGTACCGAATACCACCCAGTTGTGAGTTAACACACACCGCGTACAACATCTCTGCGTACCGAATACCACCCAGTTGTGAGTTAACACACACCGCGTACAACATCTCTGCGTACCGAATACCACCCAGTCGTGAGTTCCACTCAGTTCTAACCTTACTCGCACCGCGTACAGCATCCGTGCGTACCGAATTCTGCTCAGTTCTGAGCTTACGTACAAGGCATACAACCAAAGTGCGTTTCAAATACCGCCAAGGTTTGAGCTTACGTGGAACGCGTACAACCAAAGTGCGTACCAAATACCCACAAGTTTTGAGCTTACGCACAACGCGTACAACCAACGTGCGTACCAAACCCACACAAGTTTTGAGCTTACGCGCAACTCGTACAGTCAAACTGCGTACCAAAATCAGCATATAATTTCTTTAGAACCCGTTTTATAAAAAAAAGTTGGCTTTCCAAAATACAATGAATACAAAGACCACGATTCTTATGACAAACATTGGGTCTGCTGGACAACATCATAGCTTTTGATTGAGTTGATTTTTATTAAAGTTAATAAATTTCCAACTGTTTAAGGTTTACTGTTGCTTTAACCATTTAATATTGAATCGGCATGTTTGACCATTATTAGTTCATATATAATAAAGGCATAAATATCAGGTCGTAAATATTCTGAGTACTAGTAACTCATTGTGTCTGTTATCAATATTGTATGAACGCTTTGCTGGCAAAAATGATGAAAGCGATAAGTGAATTGTTCTTCCTGAGTTCGTTGACCTCCGCAATGTAACATTATTTTGGAGCAATAGTGCCTCGCGGACGTCAGCGAAGTATGAGGAGATAATAAAGAGTGCTCATAGTATATAGCATCACGGACCTATAAACCAGGGCCGTGATAGCATTATGTGGTCTTTTTTCACCCTGTTGTTACCATGGTTGAATTTTTGAACGCTTATAATAAGTTTTAGTTAGTAAGTGTTACAAAACTTATCTTTCATTTACGCGTTTCTTATGTTAGTAGAAACGTATCTACAGTAGAACCCCCGGTTGGCTCGAAGTCCTAGGGAGCGGCTAAATAACCTCGAGCGTCGGAAATTTCGAGCCAAGCGGGAATGTTTACATTCAGTGTATAGATATCGGTGTTAAGATCCAGTTCGAGCCAACGAGGAATTCGAGCCAGGCGAGTTCGAGCCAACGAGGAATTCGAGCCAAGCGAGTTTGAGCCAACGGGTTTCGACTGTATATTTATTTGCAATGCCATCTTTATTTCACCTTTAAGAAATCTAGAAGTTGTTACTAATTCATGTATTATACAGTTCAATATACTGTTGTTAATATAGTAAATACATGCGAGTAGATCTTCTCAAATCCAATCGCAATTATTTCAAAATACCGACCTCATTCTTCGGCAAAGGCTGACCAAGTCTATATTATATTAAATCACTATCTATTAAACGTGTAAATGACCGGTCAATGCTCGGACCATTTCAGCCATAATGCTGACCTATGCGATAAGTTTCATTAAAGGCTTAATAAGAACAGGGGTTAAACGGTATAGATGCATTCAAAGCATTAGTTTGCCCTTTAATAAAACACATTTATTTTCACTCTTGCTTATAAAAGTCGGTGAATGACCTCACATGACCTTTGGACTGAGAGTTCAAACCAGCTTAGCGTAATACAAGAATGTCGAGTTCTATACTGGATTTACATGTTTATCGTGATGGGTGATTTAATTAGTAGTTTGCATGCTCTACGACATGGATATATGAAATTAAAAGAAAACAAGCACTCGCAAGAAAAACACCGCAATGAAATGTTGGCAATAATATTTTTGTTGTCAAATATGGCGTTATGGGTACAGCTGGAATAATTGTTTACATCATTAGCCGCGAAAGCAGGTGTCGCCTCACTCAATTATAGGTTCGGTCAGATGGAAGGCTTATAAGACATCTTGATGAACACATTTTACTCACGATTCTCATTCGGAGCTCCTCGGCCATTTTTATCGAAAACAACCTCAGATGTATGCCGGTACATTAGTAGAAGAAGTTCTTTAAATTTTGAATAATATTATTAATCAAATGTCGAGTTTTAGCATGTATTTGTAGATCTAAGTTTAAACTGATTGCCAGTGAAGTGTATTATTATTGCAAACATAATTAAGGTTCCCAAGAGTTAATTTATTAAGTTGCTAAACTTAAACTGCTGAATTGAATTTTTTACGCGATCTACTTGCAGCGTAGTTTAAGTGTACGGATTTCTGACATTGTAAAGGTTGCTTTCGTAAGAAATGGCCGAGGAGTTCCGAATGACGATTCCTATCCAATAAGCCGGGCGACTGGCTCCAGAAAGGCAATCGGTTACCTTTCATATGGCTAGCTGCTGAATCAGCAACCGTGAAGGGCTCAAACCTTCGACCTTTCTCTTTGTAGACGACCGCCATAACAACCACTACAACAAACATTTGCATATTATCAGCGATTTGATTATTTGACACGAAAAAAATACGAACTCTATTCATGATGTTGCATTATTTGACTATGACCTGCCACTTTGCCCGTACACTTAACATTTAATATACGACAGCCATTGAACATAAAAGCGATTTCCACCATGCAGCACATAATTGGTGTCTTAGTAAACTGTCGGTTTGAATACTTCAAACTTAAAATACATTGAAAGATATTTTATAACAGACTGGAAAATTGAAATTCGGGTTGTTCGTAACATCGGTTCCCTCGAGATTTGGCTCGGTCCCCGGCGTCCTCGAGCGATCGCAGTTTTACTGTATACAAGTGGCAATTCCACAGAGTTTACTTTGACTTTGTAATTTAAAATGGAGTACCTATATTACATTATATAGATCTTACATTAATTATATAACAGCATAATTATTTTCAAGTGTTACAAAGAAAGTTCTCCTTTGGATAAATGGATTCGCAGATTTCTAAAATAAAGCATTGCAGAAACAATTTATAGGAATGATGGACCTCACTATCAATATCTTTTACGGGATGCCGGAAAATAACAGAGAAGGCACACTTTCGCAAGAGCTTAAATGCCTGTATCAATATTGACTTTACACATATCGACAAAAAGAATGCAATCACGCACTGGGAGACTTGCTGAACTGAAGTATTGACAATGGGCACTGCTTATACTTTAAAAGAAATCGAAACATACACGTTGAGCAGTGGCAGTTGACAGTGAGAATGTTTCTTTTATGTTTAAGTACATGCACATATATTGTCTGCCGCCCCCCCCCCCACACACACACACGCAAACCCTCTTCCCCAACCCACATAACGGGTGACATGAGGATGGGGACCACACACTATGGGCTTAGACATCAGATATTACACAAAGTCATGTCCTCGTTTTTTACCATTCCCCTATAGGAAAACGTCGAAAGGGATGTTGTCCCACCGGCAAGTCTACAGGCGTTATGTATGAAGTGTAACGGAAGAAAGTACCGTGGTCGCCGACGATGGTCTACAGTAAAACTGCGATCGCTCTAGGACACCGAAGCCCGAGCTCAAAGCTCGAGTGATCCAAAGTATATCATTTGTGGCGGTCTCACCCCGTCTCTGTTGAAAACCATGATATAGCCGTTGTCCCATATGAGCCCATCGACCTTACCGCGGGTAAACCAATGTGTGTTAATATTTAGTAGAATAATGTCTTAAATGTCAACCACAGTATGATAAACTATTGAAGCAATTCTAAAGGGATATGTGGTTTAGTATACAATGAACGATAGGACATGAATAAAGCATTAGGACATGGTGTCACTGTCATGCTGATACCAGGAAGGCATGTCCATGAAGATCACCCCACTGCAAACTGGGTATATATTCATTAAACCACGTCAGCACATTCAGTTAATTGCCTTATACGTGGTAATCGTGTACGCACTAATGAATAATACAAACAAAACTTCAGGGACAAGCCCATACTTGGTATTCGTGTTCAAGGCAATGAATAATACAATAAAAAATAAAGGGACAAGCCTGGTAGCCAAACAAATTACATACACGAAAGACACAGAACGTATAAAAACAACACTGGCAAACCTGCATGCATCGAAACATCTTTTATAGCAAATGCCGGGGTAACCGCCTTGAAACAGTCAACAAATAGGGGTTCACTGGAAGTTACCTCCTTGAAACGGTCAGCAAACAGGAGGGCATTGAGGGTTACCGCCTTGGAACTGTAAGCACATAGTAGTTCACTGGGGGTTCATGCATTGGAACTGTCAGCAAATAAGAGTCCCCTGGGGATACCGCCTGGAGCGGTCAGCAAACAGGAGTTCATTTGGAGTTACCGCCTCGGAACGGTCAGCAAACAGGAGTCCACTGGGGGCTACCGCCTCGGAACGGTCAGCAAACAGGAGTTCCCTGGGGGTTACCGCCTCGGAACGGTCAGCAAACAGGAGTCCACTGGGGGCTACCGCCTCGGAACGGTCAGCAAACAGGAGTTCCCTGGGGGTTACCGCCTCGGAACGGTCAGCAAACAAGAGTCCCCTGGGGTTACCGCCTCGGAACGGTCAGCAAACAGGAATCCACTGGGGGCTACCGCCTCGGAACGGTCAGCAAACAGGAGTTCCCTGGGGGTTACCGCCTCGGAACGGTCAGCAAACAGGAGTCCACTGGGGGCTACCGGCTCGGAACGGTCAGCAAACAGGAGTCCACCGGGGGTTACCGCCTCGGAACGGACAGCAAACAGGAGTTCCCTGGGGGTTACCGCCTCGGAACGGTCAGCAAACAGGAGTTCCCTGGGGGGTACCGCCTCGGAACGGTCAGCAAACAGGAGTTCCCTGGGGGGTACCGCCTCGGAACGGTCAGCAAACAGGAGTTCCCTGGGGGTTACCGCCTCGGAACGGTCAGTAAACAGGAGTCCCCTGGGGGCTACCGCCTCGGAACGGTCAGTAAACAGGAGTCCACTGGGGGTTGTCGCCTCGGAACGGTCAGCAAACAGGAGTTCCCTGAGGGTTACCGCCTCGGAACGGTCAGTAAACAGGAGTCCACTGGGGGTTACCGCTTTGGAACGGTCAGCACACAGGAGTTCAGTAGGGGTTTTAACTAGTTTATGAGTAGTCAACCACAAAAACAATGTTGGCAGATTAGTTGCCTAATAATTTAGTATTCTTACTTGCTTACACAGATGTTCAATTGCTCTGGATAATAGAGTTGATGTAGAAGTTACCATCAGTCACGCTAATTATCATTGGAATTAGGTAAATGCTTATAACCGACGCCATGATATTCATTAAGGAATATTTGGGTAACAGTGTATTACCTTTAATCAAGAGAAGTCAAGATAACCAATGGGTAAACTAATAGCAGAGAAAAACAGAACATAACAGAACACAACAGAAGTTTATTTAGACTTATGCAACAAAGCATCTCGTCATATAAAAGTATACAATATAAACTATAAATATCGTTCCATACAAGTGATCATCGTTGTAATGCACCAGTCAATTGTAACCACGCCCCCCCCCCCCAGCTCCGGGCATTTGGCGGGGACTTTGGCTTTCGGACCAGCCAAGCCCGGGAAAAATCCCCGTCCTGTGGTGACGAACTGATGGTAAAATTCCCGCTAAATGCCTCCGCACCCCAGGGACTCTTGGTAAGGCTCATACCCCTCTATTTTGGGTGCAAAGACAAAACCACCGCATTCACCCGGCACTGCGGGGCCACCTGGAAGGTAAAAACACGGCCCAATTTCCCCGCTATCCCCGGTATACTCCCCGGACCGGGGGAAGGGGGGGGGGGGGTGCGTAACATTTGACTTGTGCATTATAGCTGTAAAAGTAGATTTTCAAGTACAGTTGTGAACTATTGGAGATTGTACATCAATGGAAATGTAACTGATTAATGGTTTAAAACATAATTCAATATGAGCTTGTATAATAATAAATGCCTCAAATACCAATTGTTATTTATCCTAAAAGCAAGAGGAACTCTATTTGTTTATTTCTTCGTTCTAATCCTGAATTTTGAAAATGTATTTATAGTGGAATGTTTTTATTTTTGCTCAATAAAATATGATTAAACTTATGGTTTTATCACTATTATACAATTACAGATTAAACCATGTCGTTATTATAAGAGTTCTTCTACTACTTGCTTGTTACAAGTAATTGCATAAAATTAAAATCTTTGCTTTGCTATTACTGCTTCTAAGTGCAATGAATTTGAGCATACTTGGTCTAGCATAAAAGTATTTTTTTATAAACTGTTCTCTGTTGTCGTTGCAATAACCACATCTTAGAACAAAATTACAACAACATCGATATTGGGATAATCAGAGATCCTGAATTACATGGGATAACTGGAATTATCGATTTATTGAATATATTTGAAGAAACGTGCGTGGTGTATGGCATGCAATCAGGGTCTTAAATGAACGACACTGTATCAGGCTTAATCTTTAAGAATCATGCTAATATTTTAAGCCTGGTCCATGGTCGTGCAGGTTTGTGATCAGCTTTATGCTAAATGTTTCAGCTTCATTCTTAATGTTGAATTTAGACCCTTCCATACGTAGACGGTCATTTAGAACCATGCTTAATGTTTCAGCCCCATGCTTAATGTTTCAGCCCCATGCTTAATGATTCAGCCTCATGCTAAAAGTGTATGCTTCTCATTCCAGAGTTTGTAGATTCTATCCTCACCAGAGACACTTTGTGAATGCCTCTCAAAAAGGACACAGTCCTGTTTTTGGCCCAGAAAACAGACTCGATGGTGATTCATATCTTCATTATATAGCTAAAATAAATTAGTATAAGGCCGAAATCAGCAATACCTCTGCTGACCGTTTTGAGGGGTGGGTTATTTTTTTTCTACTTCTTAACCCCTTTATTCTGTATTGAAGACCGAAACAATATAGCCACCGGAGAGGCTCGAAAACGCTTTCGATCGCGTATGTATTTGTGAGTTGGTCGGTAAAGGCCAAACAAACTATACATGTTTATTGATTATGGCCGAGACCTGGAACAATATTGGTGCCAGTAGACACCTGACTGGTAAGAAGGTGGGTTATCATGATGAACATGCACGGGTCATCTGGAGGTGATCAGCGGACGTTGACCAGGGCTAAATCGAGCACTGACCACTAGCTGACCATTGGTATTCTGGCACGTATGATTTTCACGTCATTGGGTAGGTAATGAAATAATTACGTTAGATTAATGTTACACTTGGTTGCCGTCATTGCAAGTGACAGTTTTTATTTTCCCATACAAATCCCATTGTGTGGAATTAGGCAACAATCAAAATCTCCCCTTTGTCCGTTTATTGTACTGTACAGTATGGGATATTAGGACAAGGTTGTAAGACAAATTTCCCGTGACTGGCTTATACATAAGTGTGATTCAATCTCATATACAACCACGGAGTATCTGATTACAGTATATACTATATCAGGCAGACGGGCGGAATAAGACACCTAAAATTGTTTGAGGATTCGGTGCCCGGAATAAGCGGTAGACGGACACAATCCCCAAAGACAATAACCCTCTGCCAATTGTCCATAGGCGAACAAAATCCCCCATCAATTGTCCATAGGCGGGCAAAATCCCCCTGTCCATTGTCCAAATGCGGACAAAATCCCCCTGTCCATTGTCCAAATGCGGACAAAATCCCCCGCCAATTGTCCATAGGCGGACAATATCCCCCTACCAATAGTCCTTAGGCGGATAAAATCCCCCTATCAATTGTCCATAGGCGGACAATAACCCACCTACCAATTGTAGGCGAACAAAATAACTACCAATAGTGCATGTGTGGACAAAATCCCCCTGCCAATTGTCCATAGGCGGACAAAATCCATTTTTATAATATGTTACATTTTTGCCATTTTCGAAGGTATTGACGTTATATCTTATACGTGTGATATGTTGCGTACAAATTAATTTACATGACATGTTACACTTTCATTGTTTTATTGCCACAACAGGGATACTAGTAGATTTTCTGCAATTCTCTGCACTTATTCTCATGATAGTTATTCCGTCAACGCCATTTAACCTGTGACGTGTGTTTTTTACAAAAAAAAAAAAAAAATAACAGTTCTCATCCACAACTTTTGGCCCGCTGAAGAAAACTTTGGCTTCTTGGCAACAAAGTTGTTAATTGAGGTTACACGAATCTTTGCCAGCAACCCTGCGATTAGAAACTTGCTAACAGCCATAAATTGTATGGGCAAATATAATTTTCTATCATTTCTAAGGCTCTTCTGTGACTAAACTGCAATGGCAAGTTCAGGGTTCGGTTAGAGGCCAGTGTGGAATTTATGACCATCAGGATTAAACACAATCATGTCTGGAAATAATTTATTTCGCGCAGCCACGTTCCAAAGTAATTTAGAATCATCAAGATTGTGTATTGGTCGTTCATGGAAAGTGCTGATGTTTAGAATGCGTTTGTTGTAACGGTAATTTACGTTACTCCATTTCACTCATTTTATTTCCGCGAAAAGCCCTTCCAAACTGTACTCGAACCAATACCATAAACTATCAAACTTTGTATCAACTCATTTTAACGCATAACATCAAAATTGAGATTTGTTTTCAAATGTTTTTACCCGTTTTCAAAAGCGCATTCTACGTTCGTTAGAAGTTTCCGTCCCTAGTCCGTTTGCTCAAGTAATATTTTTCTATCGAAAATTTAAATTTATATTTTACTTTTTTCTTATCAACATATTACTACGCTTTCAGAAAGAGTAAATACATACAAGATGAAGATGTTCAATCGTATCAAACTCCTATGTGGAAAAAGAAGTTGTGATTGAGATATCTAATCCTGTATTTATATAACAGCTTAGTCTGTATTAAAATTTTGTACAATTATATTTTAGCTTACTTACCAGTCAGGGCCGGTATTCATAAAACATTAAGTCATTTCTTAACTTAAGTCGATTTCCATTTTTTTAACTAAAAAACGAATTTGTTTTTTTATCATAAATGAATGTACTTTTGATAAACTTACTGAAAAGAAAGCATTTCAGATATTATCAACTTATTATATCATATCAGAAGAGAGATACATAAATTAGGAAAATGACTTAAGTAAGGAAATTATTAAAAAAAAGTTTTATAAAAAAAAACGCCGCGCAGGATAACGTTTTATGTCTTTTTTATTCCTGTATTTGTGATTGTGCCAAAGGACATAAAAAGAAACTTGCTATTAGTTGAGTTGAGCTGCTTGACCTTCAATGCTGTCGGTTCCATTTTTGGGACGCTGATTCTTGTGGCCACATCGCTTCCTATTAAATTCCCCCTGTGACTCTGTTTTCCAAACGACGTCATACCAACAGAAGACTATAGGAATGGCTTCCTTAAGATAGATTTGTATTGATTCTTAGATAAATCTTCACTACAGAATTCCCAGGGTCGTCAAGTGGAAGCTGAGGCACTAATCCAAGGCCGGTTTCATTGATTGATAAACGGCTTACAGAAACATATCCACAACTTACGTCATAGACGCGGGCTCCCCATTCATGTTCGACGTCACTTTTGTTTTCCATGAAAACAAGCGCGTTTTTTTTTCGATGAAGTTCACCTTGAAAATATTTCAAGGAAATGTTAGCAAATATAATTATTTGTGTCAGGTTCTTAGAGTGGTGGTGGTGTTAGTAGTTTATACTCCGGGTCCCAGCGTGAGCACATTGAAGGGTCCCAGAGTGACAGTTCAACCATCGCTCACCTATCCAGGGCAGAACCAGTACTAGGTGCCTCCACCTCTGCAAGAAAGGTATGAAAACTTATTAATAATCAGGCGCGCAGCTGACTGCATGCAATTACGCAGTTGCTTAATGAAATTTTGACAGATCGAAGTTTTTCTCATACCAAAACCCCCGATTTTGGAATAAAACCGAAGGGGGTTAGGGGGTGAAGGGGTTACTTTTGTTGTCAATGTAGACAAGCGCGTTTTCCCGAAGAAATTTTCTTCTTCACCTTGAAATTATTTCAAGGAAATGTTAGCAAATCCATTTGTGTAAGGTCCCTAGAGTGATATGACAACTTATCAATAATGCATCATTCCCTGCAATTTTAAAATTCGAACATGGCTTCATTTGCGGTCATACAACTAATAGAAACATACACACAGATTGCGTCGCAGACGCGGCCCCCTATTCATGTTCGGAGTCACTCCTGTTTTCAATGCAGACAAGCGCGTTGTTTTCCGAGGAAATTTTCCTCACCTTGGAATTATTAAGGAAATGTTAGAAAATATATTTGTGTATAGTCCCAAGAGTGGTATGAAAACTTTTCAATAATCAGGCGCGTAGCTGACTGTACGCAATTCCGCAGTTGCGTCATAAAATTTTGACAGGTCGAAATTTTCGTCATACTATAATTACCCCGAATTTGAAACAAAAACAGAAGGGGGTAGGGGTCGAAGCGGTTAATCTGTCCGTCATCAATCTACGTAATCCCAAATTGCAACTAATAAAACATTTACACAACGTGTGTCACAGACGTGGTCCCCCATTCGACGTCACTTTTGTTTTCAATGAAAACAACCGCGCTTTTTCCGAAGCATTTTCCATCACCTTGAAATTATTTCAAGGAAATGTTAGCAAATCCATTTGTGTATGGTCCCTAGAGTGATATGACAACTTATCAATAATGCATCGTTCCCTGCAATTTTAAATTTCGAACATGGCTTCATTTGCTGTAACTGTTGATTGACATACAACAGAAACATATTCACAACTTGCGTCACATACGCAATCTACCCCCCTCCATTCATGTTCGGCGTCATGAAACTATTTCAAGGAAATGACAGCAAATATATTTGTATAAAGTCCCTAAGGGGAAATGAATACTGCCATTTAAAATTCCGAACATGGTTTTATTTGCTATGACTTGACAGAACGGCAAGTTTGGAATGAATTGAATTGACATATAGTGAATCAACTTACGTTGGTTGCTGACACTATTCATCTTCATTTTGCAAAAAAACAACAACGGAATAATGAAAACAAACCATTTATCGCCACATTGGATCCGGTGAGATGTACATCTTGTTTAAGTACCAGAACACCAATAAATGCAATTGCGTCTGTCAGAAGCGTAGCTTACACTCTATTTATGTGGATTCATAATTGTCCGGGAGGGTCCAGAATCATGCCCACGGAAATTTTTGAAATCCATGGTGCAATCTGGTGCATTCTGGGCGTTCTGAGGTGCTTTATTTAGTACTAGAAAATGGACAGTAACAGTAAGCACACTGCAACCTTGGCTGATTTTTTGGGGGATTTTTTCATGTGGATTTAGACGCGTACTCGCGTATATGCAGCTACGCGCCTGTCTGTATGACTATTTATACAAATGAACATAAAATATAAAAATAAGTCCATCAATGCAAAACGCTTGCCCATAAACTTGTTTTAAAGGCCTAGATTAAGCCTCATATAAGTGCCCCCCCCCCCATCTGTGTACAGTACACAACCTTTGTGTATTGATCTTAATCTAATTGCCTTGATCTGTCTTATCAGATCCCTGATCTGGGTATCCTTCTGTGCAGTTTTGTAAGTTTTATTATAGAAATGGACCCTTAATGGCCCTGAGCCAATAAACGAATACACAGGAAATTGGCCCCTACTGTGACACCAGTGCAATTAGCAGGAGATGCACATCAGGGGATTATCATTGCAAACATTCCTTAAACTAGGCCTTTAAGGTGTTCGATGTACAAAATAGGTTCTCATTAACATAATAATGTTTACTTTGATTACCCGCGATCCCATAATATATAATGATGGTATCAATTGTTCTTTATTTCGCCTGAAATGGACGTGAGATGACAATATTGCAAGTTTTCAAGAACAAAAGTGCGTGTTTGAAATGCACATATAATATGTACGTGAAGTTAGCGGCCTAGCGGCCTAGCGGACTAGCGGCGTGAATTCTCTACACCCTTTGAAATAATACCAAAATAATATGGGATCACCAGGCATCCAGCATTCACCTTAAATGCGGCTATTGACCCTTGTTCTATATGACAACATTTTCCTTTCTTGTTTAGTACTGAAAACAGTTCCCTTAACCTGTGGAGAAATAAACAAACGGACCGGTTAGTTTAATTTAATTATGACAGCAAACTTACGGCCATTGTTGCAAAGAAGGACATTGACACTTCATTTTTTGTGGTTGATTGAAGTTTAAATCGTAATTAAAAACAAATTAAAAAGAAGACTTAAATATTATTATTACAAAGTCTCAAATATATTTGCAATAGTCAATTAACTTAAAGGAGCGTTTTACTCATTTCAAAATTTATCTGGCTATGTTCGGTGTTTCGTGGGCAACAGGTGCGTCGTTGGCATCTAGTTTGTCATTTGGATTATTTTACTATGTTTACCTGTATGTTTGACCACTTGATTCAGATGCACTCATGTATAATTATACGTTAGCTGTTTTAAATATACCTTTAAAAAGAACAATCTGTCGTTTAATACCAGTTGAACGCACTAGCTTATCAATTGTGGATTGTGACGTCACGAAATGTATAAAACTCGGGACATTTGAAACGCAAGCTAGCATTTCGTCCCTTATTAAAAGAATAATTTGAAGAATAAATTACCATTGATTTTTGTAATTAGTAAATAAATGCATATTTTTTTCAAACATTTATATGAAGTCTTTGAAATGTATCTGGTATGTGAAGATCTGTGGACTAACTCCTCATAGATTCCGAAAGACAAGATCAAGAACTCGGACTCGGTTAAGAGTAAGTACATCGAGTCACGGAAGAGAGTAAGCCATCTCAGTGGCAACATTACTCCCAGGTGCCTCGTTCATCCCACGTGGCATGGCGCGCGCCTTTCCACGCGTCTTACGTTGACTCTCTCAGTGGTTAGTTGGCTCGTAAAAAACACATGTTCATTCTCAATCTGCAAAATCACTTACCTGGCAAACAAATTATTTTTATCTTGACAGGATGGTTGCAAATTTTATCTCATTTTTTTCTCTCTCGGGGCTTTCAACGAAATGTACATGTTTCTAGGAGTAAACTATGTCGGTCATGGCGTAGTTTTCGGAGTTGAGAAGGATTGTTCTCGCTTGATTAAGGAATCCAACCCACAAATAATCTCGCTCTCTGAATTTTGATGCTTTAAGACCCTCCTGGTGACCTATAACACTTTATATGCCTGGTTACCCCATATAATTT
This sequence comes from Mya arenaria, assembly GCF_026914265.1. Classification (NCBI taxonomy): domain Eukaryota; kingdom Metazoa; phylum Mollusca; class Bivalvia; order Myida; family Myidae; genus Mya; species Mya arenaria. Next base: position 34,598,926 of record NC_069133.1, on the reverse strand, counting down.
TCGTACGGTTCGAAATGTATTAGATCAGGGGCAGATCCAGGATTTAACGTAAGAGGGTGCGTAACTTTTGATTTACGCCCTCCCTCAGAAGCGAAATTTATTCGGTTTACAGTGTTGTTAGCAAGAGTGTTTGGGGGGGGGGGGGGTGTTGTTAGCAAGTGTTTTTTTGTGTTTTTTTAGGGGGGGGGGTTGTTAGCAAGAGTGTTGGGGGGCTTAGCAAGAGTGTTTGGGGGTGGGTGTTGTTAGCAAGTGTGTTTGGGGGTGGGGGTGTTAGCAAGAGTGTTTGGTGGGGGGCGGTTGTTAGCAAGAGTGTTTGGGGGGGGGGGGGTGTTAGCAAGAGTGTTTGGGGGGGGGTGTTGTTAGCAAGAGTGTTGGGGGGGTTGTTAGCAAGAGTGTTGGGGGGTTGTTAGCAAGCGTGTTGGGGGGGGGGGGGGGGTATTGTTAGCAAGAGTGTTTGGGGGGGGGGGGGGTAGCAAGAGTGTTTGGGGGGGGGGGCGGGTTGTTAGCAAGAGTGTGTGTGTGGGGGGGGGGGTGTTAGCAAGAGTGTTTTTTTTGTTTTTTTTTGGGGGGGGGGGTGTTGTTAGCAAGAGTGTTTCTGGGGGGGGGGTTAGCAAGAGTGTTTGGGGGGGTGTTGTTAGCAAGTGTTTGGGGGGGTGTTGTTAGCAAGAGTGTTTGGGGGTGGGGGGGGGGGGGTTGTTAGCAAGAGTGTTTAGGGGTAGTCCCCAAGAAAATGTTAACAACTTTTAGTCCGAAATGATGCATTTTGGGCGCACATGTATTCTATTATTTTTTCTCCTATATTGAAATAAAATAAAAAGTAAACTTGGACTTGGGTCCGCATGTGTAGACGGAAGATTACCGATATGGAGGGTGAATGACCATTAGTTTATTATACATAAGGTTTATACAGCTTGTATAATTGCTCTATATTTCTAGTGAAACAGGACGTAAATTATCTATTTTACCATCTTTAAAGGCCAAAAAACGGACTTGTTAAATCATAAGCCAACATTTATCTTTCTGTTTAAATAGCGTTAATTAGTGTCCTTGTTTCGGCTATGACCGCAGGATTTAACGAGCGATTGTGAAAAATTGTTTCAATGCCAAGATAATTAGGCAAATGCCATTTAAATCTGGTTGTTTAACCACAAGATGAATTAAGTTTATGAAAATGATGGCCTTATTGTTTAGTTCTCGTGTACTTAATAAATTGAAAGAAAAAAATGATTTCAAGCGTTTTGAACATTTATTTCCCAGTTTCGGTTTGAGGTTTAAAAAAGTACCGGTGATATATGTATATGGATATGGATTTCAGAAAAACAACAACAACGGATTGTCGTGCAGTATTTACCCCCTGGGATCAATAACAAACCCCACTCCCAGTTACCACTCAGCGGGCGTTTCAATGATGGCGTTTGTTCACTCTGTAGTTTATAGACGTCACAAATGGCAACATACTGATTTTTTCTACAACTTTGTGTTGATTTTGGTACTGGCTCACGTTTAACTCACTCAAATTTGTTGTCATTTAATGAATATTTATTAGTATACAAATAGTCTCTTAAAAATACATTTTTCAATGCAAGGGAGACTACTGCTGTAGACTTAAAAATGTTAAGCAATATGTGATACCAGGTTACTGCCCATTAAAACGTTTCAAACAGTGGCTCGATTTTAAGAAAACTGCATTTATATATCTATATATACATATAGATCATGTATCTGTTATAACCCCTCTATACTTTGTACTTTAAAAATGTTTGAACCATTAAAAAAAAAAATAAAAAAAAAATATGTTCGTTGACTGGCCATTTTGGGGCTTGCTATATTTGCCTATTAGCTTCTTCATTGACAAAACCCAATGGATACGGCCATTAATTAACATCATGGTATGAATATTGCTTTGCAGATTCACAAACAGATGGATACATCGTTAAAAAAAAGCCTAAAATGCATGAATGGGACTTAAGAATGGGCCAAAATTTCAAATCGTCTGGTTAGCACTCTCACTTCTCACCAAGGCAGCCCGTGTTCTATTCCCAACAAGGGCGCCTGTGAGTTTGGTTTGTGGTCACCAACCCAGACAAATGGGTTTCTTCTGGGTACTACGGTTCCAACCATTGTTATCAAGAGTGATTAAAACACCGTAATTATAACTTGCTGCTTGTTTCACAATCATTGTAATATAAATAAGTTTGAACTTAACAAAAATTGACCCACAATGATAGTATAACATGTATGTACAATGGTCTGGTTTAGAAATTCGGGATTAATACTAGCCCGAAGAAGTTAAAGTTACCACACTGACTTGTAAAGGTCAGATATTATGTCATTTGTCCGAACCAGTTAGCTCAATTGGTAGAGCTCCTGACTTTTAAGGTATCATCGGAATGGGACCAGGGGTTTGATCCCCACATTGGTCGCACACTTTTCGGAGACTGTGAAATAAATGCAAGTTACAACAGACTAAGATTTAAAGAGCTTTATTAGAAAGATAAATTCAAATTGTAACAACTGATCATTAACAACATTTATGTCCTACAAGCTTTTTATGTTATGCAGAAAAATAGCAGATGACTTTAAAAAATGAAATAATGTTAGTCACATGTTTCATACAAGCAAAGCTAAAGCACCAAAGTCAGTGAATGTACATGTATGCAATAAGAAAATCTGGAGGGTTGAATGCAAAAGGTCCTAAATCATATTCATCAATATTAATATTTGAGAGCTGAACATTGTTGATCTTACAATGACTTTCAGCATTTGTTTCCTGCTAGGTAATGTTCAGTAAATGGCGCCTTTCAGTATGGTGAAAATTTGTCATTTCTTTCTTATTATAATTTTTCTTCAAAATCGCTTCAGTGGTATCAAAAATGTTCCTTATACAAAAAATGCCTTCTTTTATGTAACAAACATAGAATTTTAAAGGCAAAGATAAACTTAAAATATGTATATGTATTTAGCTCTGTTATAATAACACATCATAATTCATTACAAAGATGCATAATATTTAAGTTTTGCTATTCAGCCCTCCAAGAAATTGAGAAAAAAAAATGATTGTACAAATAAGAGGTAGAATTGCAGTATGTAGAAACATAAAAACAATTTGAGCAATAATCAGAATTAAACTGAATAAACATTGTTTTTAATAGCGTATCAAATTTCTCGTTTGAAATAAAAGGATTATAATGAGAAAATTAATTTGCATTTACAGTTTTATTACACCAGATGAAAACGTTTAATGCTGACAAAAAAAAAGAAGAAAAAAAATGAGAGGAAAAAACTGAAGAAATTTATGAGTATAATAATTATTCTAATTACACAAATATTATGCTTGTATATGTACATAAACCTTTACAAAATCAAAGAGTATTGTGGTACTTTGTGCTATTATAAAATGATAAACTTTGCTATCACAATCTTCAGATTGTCACAAAAACAAATTAAATTGCATCTAACAAGATCAAATAAAAAATTACCCTCTGTTACATGTATAGCGAATCTAAAACATCTATCAATACACATATACATAGGAATCAAAAATTGAACACTGTAGAAATTTACCCTATGTGTTTGTGTAATAAAGTAATAAAATATTTTTTTCAAATTTAAATATATTTATGAATTTTAGAAGTTCATGTATAATAAAGTCATCAATTTTAGAACCATTCAAACTATTACATGCAATAACAATAGTACTAGAACAGTGATATGGGATTCATGCTGCATATTTATCACTATTTACTAAAAATAATAAATGTTCAATTTATTCGGAGGATTTCACAAATTTACAACTGTTTATGCTGTGTACATGGCGCGATCGAAATTGCCTCGGTTGTCATAGACAGTATCAAATTCCTCCTCGATTCTCACACGTCGATCCCTCGAGTCTCTAGACGACCGATCTCTGGTTGGATCGCTGTTTCGTGAGTGGTTACGTTTGGGCACGCGATCAGCAAACCACTCGCCAGGGGCCTGCATATATTGTGGGGAGTAGGGGCCCATGTATGGGGCGTACGCGGGGTTAACCATGGGATACACGATCTCGCGGAATTCTCCATCGCCGTCCTCGCTTGACCTTGGTGACCGTCTGGTTAGTGACTTCTTGTCTGGTGAAGCCTTTTTATTCCTGAAAGCAGATTTAGATGTGGTATATTTTTTATCTTTGAAGAAATCAATAGAAATATCATTAAAAATTGCACTATTGGACTAGCGATTTTGGATTAAAGATTAAAAATTTAGTTAAACAAAGAAGGAGTAAAATCGGGACCGAAAAATATCAATAATTTCGGATAAACGGTGTTCGGAATAGCGGTGTTCAACTGTATAATTATGCTTTTTTTCCAGGTCACAAGCTCACTGTTATTTTATGTTTTTGATATGTTATGTATGTTTGTTATTTATGTCAGAAAATAGCTCATTGAGCTAATGTTTCTTGTTAACGCATACCTAACTTTAAATACAGATTCTTGTATCTTGTATCTTGCACATACCTTTAAAGTGATTGCAAATTAACATGGGTTACCAGGCATCAGAATTTAACATTAAGATTAATGAGCAGTGACCTAGCTTATTTGTGATTCAGATTTCTTAAGATGTTTTATGAATAACTTAGGCCTTGTTTGGATAAGATGTCTAAGCTGCTGAAGAGTGCTCAGAAACCTGTTCCAACATGCAGGATCTTTGCCAAAAATGTCCTTACAACTTTTTATTGGAACGCATTTTACGCAAAAATGAGCTTAAATTACGCCCGAAAATTTACCGAATCTAGTCTTTTGATCTTTATTGAAATGGGGGCCTTGGTCGGTATTCATAAAGCATCATACGTCATTTCCTAACTTAAGTCGCTTTCTTAATTTGGTATCTCATTGGTCATATGAAATAACTCAATAATTTCTGAAATACATAATTGTCTTTGACCTTTTTAACGAATAACACATACTTTAATGTTGAAAGCACTTTTAATTTGACTATGAAATTTTAAGTAATCGACGTAAGTTAGGAAACAACGTAAGCTGCCTTATGAATACAGCCCGAGCTCTATAAGTTCTTTTGAAAACAAAGAGTAATATGAATACAGCCCCAGCTCTATAAGTTCTTTTGAAAACAAAGAGTAATATGAATACAGCCCCAGCTCTTTAAGTTCTTTTGAAAACAAAGAGTAGTATGAATACAGCCCCAGCTCTATAAGTTCTTTTGAAAACAATGAGTACCAGTAGTATGAATACAGCCCCAGCTCTATAAGTTCTTTTAAAACAAAGAGTATAAGTAATATGAATACAGCCCCAGCTCTATAAGTTCGTTTGAAAACAAAGAGTAACAAACTTACATGTGATTGTAAACAAAGACAGCCACAGCCACGACCAAGATGACCAACACAAGACCGGCAATTCCTGCTGACAAACCAATGACAACTCGATCATTCATTTCTCGCGCTGCGTCGTTAATAAGTGGCTCGGTGGCGGGGGCAGGGCATTTGTCCGCTGAAAGGTGAGTAAATAATTATACACAAGCGTGAAAATATAACAGTGATACTTGTATGGCAACCATCCTCTTTTGGAGTTTTAACTAAATTTCTTTGTGTTCACAGAATGAAATGTGAGTGTGTCAATTTAAACACCTTCATTTAATGCCTGTTTCATCTATGAAATATAGAGCAAGAACCTAAATTTTCAATGTCCAATAGTGTTTTCTGTCAATTTGTTTTACATTATAATCAACAAAAGAGCTCTTATTTCAACTTAAGATAATGTTTTATCACTGATACAAGAATTTTATTCACATTTCACACATTTTTTTTTTATGTCTGAAACTATTAAATGTGAGCTAGATCCTTTGAAGGGACTAGACACCAGATAATACAATTGCAAAAAAAGGAAAATTGTAAAAAAATACATAAAATTGATATCGTTGTGTACAAAGCATTGAATTTTACTTTCGCTTATGACACATGCATCACATTTTTTACAATTTTTTCATTTCGAAATTTACTGGGGTTGTCTCCCTTGCAAATACCAGTAAATTGTAAAATAGTGTCATAACATGTATCTGTACCAATCACATGACTATCACATGCTAAATATACACACTACAAACTGGGAAACAATTATGCGCTATTTTTAAATGGGTAAACTCAGTTGGGAGCGCAATAAAAATTTCTTTACATCATGTAAAGAGATGTATTATTGTTTTATACTAGCTCATATGGACAATTCTAGGCTTGTTTTGAGAAAACACTGTATTTGCTGATTCTGGGATCATCTGGTGTCTAGTCCCTTTAAACATTACCGGTAAGCAAGAGTAAGTAAAAATAATCTATACATACATATAGTGTACTTGAGTGTCTGAGTGTATACGTCACACAAGTAGCATTCATCGTTCACGCTGACCTCCAGCGGTCGGTAACACACTCCATCCACGTAGCAGCTGGCTTGCTGCAATTCACATTTTTTTTCTTTTTATAGAAATACTGTCTTAATAAAAATTACAAAAGTTATTCAAAATCATGAGTGAAATAAGAGGAAATTTCAATAAAACCTTTTCCATCAAAAATGATATAAAGTTTTGCAATCAACCACAGAAAATAACATATACCGGTACTTTAGCCAGCATCATATGACTCCCTACACATCTGTATATTGCCATAGTTTAACAACATGTGTAAAAAAATTCATGTTAATAACAAACAGTGTTTGAGCAATGTTTAATATAATACTGAGGTTCTGGAATGAAAACACCAATAATGACACGAAAATAATGAAACCAATACCTTGAAAATTTGTTTCAAGAAACGACATGTGTAAAGGAATTTATAAAAGGGAAGCCCTCTAACTTATGAAATAAAATCAAACCTGTGGCGTGCAAGTTCCCTCTACAACATCATTTGCATTCAGCTGACAGTCAAAGCATATTGGGTTGTGCGCTAAAAATAGATGCTGCGGACTCTGACTTGTGACCTGCCCGTTGTTGCTAATGGATACCAGCACTGAATGCAAGGGCAGGGAACCAGAGGTGGAAAGATCGCACGTCACTTCCTCAAACGAGACCCAGGTTGCTGGAACTGTGGTAACTGTACTTCCGGTTTTGTTAATACCAGTCTCCGTTATCTGAAATATAAAATCATATTTCTTTGATAAATAAAATTCCATTGAACAAAAAAATACTTTGAAAAAAAAAGTGAAGAGGTTCTTTTTGTTCACCATATTGCTAAATTACTTCCTAGCTCAATTTATATTGGTTTTGATGAACCTTTATATAATTATTGATATTTTTTTTTTAATCAACTTATGAGGATGTCAACCCCTCTTTTGGTGGGTGGGTGTAGGGGGGGACGTTAATCATGATACCTAATCCATTACGCAGGATTCCGCTGATAGCGTAAACATGGTTTTTAAAAACAAATAAATGATAAGTTATATAATATTCATTCGCAAAAATATTTCGGGGGATATGGCATATATATGATATACAAAAAAATCTTAGATTAATCACACGTTACAAATTTAAACCCAATATTATTAAGCTTATGGAAATGGTTATGTTTGATAGTTCTTTAAACAATTGACATCAAATGTTATTTTAAAGCAGTATTCTGGATTCTGAGGCCTGTTACATTGAAGGATTTTAGTCAAATCTGAAAGCCTCATAAAAGTCAACAAGTTGATTTTTTTTTAATTTCCATAACTTCGTATTTAATTTTAATGCTGGCCAAAGATTATTTCAAGGAAATATAAAGCATAATGACACTATGACACTAAAATAATTAATTTTAAGACAAAAATGGACTTGGATCATTAATGAAACAGCCAACTCTTCTTGAAATAACTGATATTCTGAATTCCAGGAGCGAGGGATGACAGTCTCTTACTTATCATGATAAGGTTGTTATAGTTTTCTTCAACTGATATAAAAAGTTTCCTTCAACTGATATAAAAACAACACTTTTGTTTACCAATGAAAAATAACCGAAAATATTTTGATCTATATGAGGTAACAGTGACCTTGAGCAGATTTACTCTGAAACTAGGCTCGTCCTACCTGAACAGTCTCAAGGTGACAGTGGGCACTCTCGACGAAACCATTTCCGATGGCAGTCACAGTCTTACATATGTTGTCGGCAGTCGAAGTACATTGTGGGTTGACAATCTCATCAAGCTCTGGTGGATCGCTCAAATTGATCGAACAATCGGATCCATCAAATCCATCATTACATTCGCAAGTCACTGTTAGGATGTTTATAAATAAAGATGTTTAAACAAATCTTCTAGTAATTAAGTGCATTTCAATGTATCTACAAAAGACATTATCACAGCTTTCACAAAACCATCATCAGACACTATAAAGTTATTGTAAATTGTTTAAATTGTAACATGCGATTTCATTGAAAGAAGAGTTGTCTCCCCTGCCTCATGTATCCTCATGAAAATGAGATTTTGTCAGTTAATCCCCCAACGGTATTTATGAAGTGTAACAGAAGGCAGTACCGTGGTAAATGATGATGTCACAATACATTCATACTTAGCGATTAATGCGTCACAAATGCATTTTATTCTCAACATGAATTAAATGTTTAGTTCTTAAAGCTGCACTTTCCCAGATTGTTTTGACAATTTTTTGTCTTGAAATGAGCCAATTTTTGTATAAATGTCTGGATACCATTGATAAAGAGTCAGCTGATAAAAGAGAGATTCATATTTATGTTTGGAAATTGATGTTTTATGGCTTAAAGCATTACTAACGCTTCAAAAAAAACAACAAAAACACAAGGCTGTTTACCAAACAAATGAGATCTGTTCTATTGCGAGTTATCTTATATGACTGCATTGAAGGCACTAATGCCAAAAGGAGCTGATTCTGAGACAAAAAATTAAAAAAGTCAAAACTATGAGAGTGCAACTTTAATAAAAGTAAATAAAGTTTTAATAATATTACATATAATGATATGATTATGTCCCATTACAAATTATTTAATTATTTTAAAGTAAAACAGAAAACTCACAGTTTTGGCAAACACCATTTCCAGAGCAGGAGTTATCACAGGCCACATCTCGAACGCTATTAATTATCGATGTGTTAGTGCTTAAAGAGGCTTCCGTCTCACACAGTTGTCGGTAGCCGTCGACCTGCTCCCCAACAAAAGCTGTATTCAGATCTTCCATCAGCTGGAAAAGTAAGAAAAGTTGCTAAGGCTACACTGATTGTTTTCAAAGTTTTCTAAATTGGTTGCAAAGCACTATTAAAGCTGCACTCTCACAGATTGACCGATTTGACAACTGTTTCATTTTTTGTCTCAGAATCAGCAGATTTTTGCATCAAGTGTTTTCAAACCAATCATTTTGAATAACACACAAAAGAACAGATCTCAATTGTTTAGAAAACTGCTAAATTTTTCATTAGTCTTTAAGTGTTAGTAACGCTTTTAGCCACGAAACATCAATTTTCGAGCGTAAATATTAAAAAAATGAAATCTGATTTTTTAACAGCAGTCTAAAATAACTGGTTTTCAGACATTTACCAAAATTTGTCTTAAACACAGACAAAAATATAAAAATTGTCAAAACAGTTAATCTGTGAGAGTGCAGCTTTATATACAAAATTGATTAATGCACATATTTGTGCTACAAATAAACTACAGTGCAGGGAATAATTGGAGCCACAACATCTTGTTATGCCTTCAACATTCCAACGTGTCTTTCCTTGTAATGGCAAGTAGTTGAAAATGGACATTGGAGCCACATTTTGTTATCCATAGAAAATGGCTTTCGATGGGCATGTTATGAACAGAGATCCCAAAAGTATCCTCTATCTGCAATTCTTTTGAACAGAGACCCCAGAATTTCCAAAATACCCTCTTTCCGTAACTGTTTCGAACATACCCTAAAATATCCTCTAGATTTGAACTGAGACTCCAAAACTCTATCCACAATTTTTAGAACACTCACTCGAGACCCCAAAATACCCTTAAGTACCATCTTTCTGCAACAGTTTTTAACAGAGACACCAGACTACCCGCTATTCACTCACCTGAATGTCAAGAATGCAGTCCGTGATAATCTGATTGAGTTCGTCCTCCGGAACAATATCCTTACAGGTTGCGGTAAATCCCGCTTCATTCAGCTTGCTGTAACATGTTTGGTTTGCTTGGTCCAATGTTATTCCCTCGGTTGGTGTGGGCCAAGTGGGCTCCTGAAAAATATTTATATTTAAAAATATAAAAAATCATATTTTACATCTATCATATTAAACTCAATAACAGCCCTCTTTGGTGGCGGAAATATATTTAAAGGTTCAATGCAGTTTAGCTGCAGTATTACCAGTAGGATGTCAGTGAACTTTAAAATTGTCTGAATATTCAAAAATTATTTCATTAACATGTTAACAAGAGTACCCTGGGAATACCAAAACAAGTCTCTTTTTTTTCTTTATAAAAAAAGGGGCATAACGTGACTACATTAAAATTCAGAGTTTTTTCTTAGCGACATAGGGGCCCAAGGAAACTATTATAAAAAGCTACAGTTTTGTCCTTGTTGATAATGGGGCGAAACATGATTATATCAAAAGCGACAGTTATGGCCTTTATACACATTCATGACTGGTTTTTGCATTTTGTTCATCAACTAGTAACATATGTATTAAGTTTCATGACAAGGTAGAAGTTTTTGCAGGATTACATCACCACCACCAACAACAAGTCTATATCACTACTGTATAAGTGGCTATGTTCGCTGGTAAAAAAGTTTGTGAATTTCAAATTTCAGCTGCTTCAAAGGTGGAAATGTACACGAAGTCTAAAATCTGTATAAGTCTGATATTTACATCAATAACAGTCTTGTGTAGCTTGTGTTGGCGTCCATTAGAAGTATGAGATTTATTATATTTCTATAAAAAGTGATATAAACATGCACCAAGTCTTGCTTTTTCTGTGTTTTTAAAAAAAGCACAAACTTGTCAAACAAAACATTGTAAGGTGTTTTTTAAATAGTTTTAAACCCAACATTCACCTCATGATGATGTGTATCCCACACTATTTAATATGAACAAGAAAAACAAATGGTATTTTCAAAAGAACACACTATAGAAAAGCTTAAAAATTTACGCTGGTGGATTATAATGTTTGTGATTAATGCAGATAGCAAAATTAAACAGTTCCGGTACTTTGAAAAACAGACAGGTTATATATTATAATTATAAATTTCAAAGCAAACCGAAAGGTATTAAAGCAAAATATTTGAAATTACAAGTAAAACTTTGAATTTAATACAACAACTATCTAATTAAATTTGCTTATATTTTGTTGAAAGTTTGATCATAAGAAGGCCTGTACATGAATTTGTCACTTACAGGTGGTGGAGGTGCGTTGACATCCATGCCCATGTCAGCAAACGGGTCTCCCACAGCCCTCTTCTTTCTTCCAGTAGCAACTGCGAGTGGGCCAGGCAAGGTCAGGGTCACATCTTTGCCTGGAATTTATGAAGGGTCAATGTTGCAATCATAAGTTTGTCTAATTTCTTTTTATCTTAAATAGGTCAATATTATAAAAAGTTCATGGTTATTTAAATTATATTATTTTCAACTACGGTAATAAAGTCGAAGTCACAACTGCTTTTAGAAATATACAAGGTCAAGGTCAATTTTACCTAATATTTTTTATCAAGTTAGAGTACTGGTAATTGTCACGTGTCAAGGTCAGGGTCACATCTTTACACTACTGAAAGGTCACTTATATTGTTTTACAATATAATATTTTACCTTCAAAGGTTGAATTAACATTAAAATAATTAACATAGATCAGGGTAGTAACAACTTTTGTCTGAATAAATACAAAAGTCAAGGTCACACCCTGGATACTTTTGGTGCATGAAATTCAAAGGTTTAGTTAACTTCGTTATATTAGGGCATTGTTTTGTAACCAACTCTCAAATTGATTTTAAACTACTTGTTATGCAGGATTTAGATAGAAATTAAACAAGTGTTCATACCTTTTTGTGATTCACAAGTTTCTAATACACTGGTCACTCCGCATTCACACCGTTCAGAGTCTTCATTATATTCGCAGAAGTCTCCCATTGCAAACTGTTTTGTGAGTGGTTTTGCAATAACTCCCTCAAACATTGTGTTGTCAGGGGCGGATCTGAAATAATATGAGAATTCTAATATTTATGCGCTCAGAGATGATGCTTTAAACTATAATGGCTTTTGCCGTTTTGACTGATTGTGATGCTTTAAAGCTGCACTCTCACAGATTTACCGTTTTGACAACTTTTTTATTTTTTGTCTTGGAATGAGCCAAATTTGGCAAAAATATCTGCAAACCCGTGATAACTGCAGACAAATGTTTGATGGCTAAAAGTGCTACTAACGGATTAAATATAAGTATAAAACATCAGTTTTTGAATTAAAATAACAACAAAAAAACGTTTAATCTGTGGGAGTGCAAATAGCTTTTGCTGTTTTGACTGGTGGTCATAATTAAGTATTTGGGTCAAGAAGATGATAGAAAGTTTAAGCAATGTTGTTAAATATGCGACGGTATAAAGCTGTAAATGTACACAAAATAAGACACTTGCAAAATGAAAGCAATATACAGTAGATTTATATTGATTTCATGTCCATTTTGCGAATTAATGACGCTGGTAATATATTCGCAAAGTTTAAATATTCAACAACATATTTCAATAACTGTCAAACACTGATTTATTAGACTTAATATTTTGCAAGGTTTTAAACTTGAGCGAACTTGCTAAATTTTGCAAATATTAAACTAAGCAATCTACGGTACATACTGCCACTCTTTGTTAAACTCATCCAAGTCTTCAATCTGACGTCCATCTCGGCCAATAAAATCATTCTTCCTATCTCCATCGAAGTTTCCACATAATCCTGCGCAAAAAAACATCACAGACTTTTTAACTTACACAAATTTCATTTAGCTCCATTGTGACAAAATCTCATAGAATTATTCCTGAGAAAAAAAGCAGACCTCAATATCACAAAAATACTCAAGTCTCAACCTCAACTTATTTTACCACATACAAAGCATAGCATGATTAAAAATCTTGCTTTTTTTTAATACTTTTTTAAAAACTTATTTTTCTCATAGAAAGTGTTGATAAAAAGATTTGGCAATGTTTTAAAGAAAACTTATTCTATAGCAAAACAATACTTGAGTATAAATAGTTAAAAAACAATAACTTGTTCTCTAAGTACATTTTTGGCTGTAGAATATCATTCCCTTGAAATCTAGACCAAGTTTTAAAAGGTGTCAAAACTTATATTCTTTTAAATTTTATTTGGTTTACTTGAGTTGAGACTGAGATTAAACTTTGACTTAAGTATTTTCGTGATATTGGGGTCAGAACTTCTTAGGTAAAAAGACAGACACAATTACCACCATTACAGGACACTCAGTTTTGAGTATTTTATGGTAAAAACACAGTTGATAAGCAGTCGAACACCATTGGCTTGAACTCGCTTAGCTTTAATTCCTCGTTGGCTCGAACTGGTTGTAAAGGACTGCTTTCTTTATACTAAAGCTAACCAAAATGGTTAGCTTGGCTCGAAATTTCCGAGGATCAAGGTATTTTTGCCTGTCCCTTAGATTTCGAGCTAACAGGGTTCCACTTTAATACATATATACCCAGAAAACACACGCATCATTTTATCAGGGGCCATATTCATAAAACATCTGAAGTCCATTTTCAACTTAAGTTGATTTCTTAAAATTTTCATAGTCAAATAAAAGAAATGTATAAGTGTTTTTTTACATTTCAGTACATTTTTTCAATAAGGTCAATGAAAATAATGCATTTTAGAGATTCTCTGTTTTTTATTTCATAAGAGATACTAAAATAAGGAAAGTGACATAAGTAAGGAAATGACTTAACAAGTTTTATGAATACCGGTCCAGGTTGATGAAGGGGCATCACCTGATCTTGAATTAACAATGTTTAAAACCAGATGTATGAGTCGTGGAAACTATACATATAATAATTGCCAAGTTTGGTGAGAATATCTTTAAACTTGATAACATTAGGGCACGATAATGATGTAACGGAAAATAACGAAAATGTGAAGGCTATGACACTACTGTATTATACTGTGTATATGACACACTTTTTTGCCCTGGTATTCAATGAAGAAAATGCCTGCATCCTTCTGTCATTTTTTCCAAAAATGATTTCTAAGTCAAAATAAAGGTAGTTCATTATTTTAAAGTTTCAATAGATTTTACAGAGTATGATTCTGTATTAAACTAATAAATAAACATGCACATTTTTAACTTGTATAATTGTGCACAGTCAATGTGTGAAGGTGGGAAAACCAGTAGCGCTCCCTCTGTCTACCGCATTAAACCACGTTATTTTAACACCTAGCTGAAGGTGTTGACATGTTGAGAACATTTATGCACAAAATACGGCTGTTGGTATTACAATTCACATCGATAGATGGAGACATCAGAATTGTTATTTCATTGTTTATGCACAAATGCTGTACTATTAATTAACTGTTGCCATTTTCCCAATTCAATAAATTTCGGCAAAACACCAACGGTGTCTCCTTGTTTTGACATTTTGATACTGCGTCCTATCAGCATATTCAGGATTTTTACCCAATTTACATGTATTGCATATTGTTTTGCCTGTGTGATATTTATGCTAGCGCACTATACACAGTATGATATAGTACTTCAAAAAGCAGATGGGCTAAACACACTTATTGCTATAAATTAAAAGCATGTTTTTATGTTATTGAAACAGATTATGCACATTTTTCTTACCAACGACATTTTCCCAATCAGCAGGAGAAGGCTTGATGTTAATGTTCATGAAGGTGATATCCTTCCCCTTTCCCCCTCTTTTAATTGTCACAATCCCTCCCATCGGCAGGTAGACCTGACACAAAAATAAAATTTAATGATGATTATCACATTAAGTGGAATATGTACACGGCAGGGGTTTAACTAAAATAATTTATGTTTGGCAGTTGCTATAGTCCTATATTTTAGATATAAAAAAAGGATGGAAATGGAATATTTTCTAAATCCTGATAAACAGCTATATTGAAATCCTGGAACTAGTTTCTTGTTTTAATCTTGTCATTAATCTGAAATGGCTCAGAACAAACTTATTAAGATCATTCATGAAATCAGTCTTAGCTTATAAGCTACACTTACGGTTTACATAAGCTATACATACGCTAAGCTACACATGCGCTATATGTATGCTATACAAAAGCTATACATACCCTTTATGTATGCTAAACATACCCTAAAGATAAGCTTTATGTACGCTATACATACGCTTTACATAAACTATTCACATACACTCAAAACAAGCTATACATACATCAAAGGCTTTTCCCTTCTTGTATGAAGTTACTTTCATTCCTGATGTGATGGCGTTGTTAGACAACATTCGTGGCTTCGTTTTCTCGTGTTCTTTATTTCCGTAACACAAATTATAAACGAATGTGTCGTCACCACTTCGGACCATTACGCCACAGTTACAGGTAGGATTTTTCTTACTCTTCGGATTACATGGAGCATACAAGGCACGGACCTATAAAGAACATGTGTGAGTAATCATTAAAAACATTGATAATAACCATTAGGAACATTTTGCCAATAACCATTAAAAAATTTGTGCCAATAACGAGTAAGATATTGTGCCAATACCAATAAAAAACACAGTGTCAATAAACATTCAAAACATTGTTAATAACCATTAAAAACTCTGTCAATAGCCATTAAAACATTGTCAATAACCATTAAAAACATTGTGTCAATAACCATTAAAACATTGTTAATAACCATTAAAACCACTCAGCAAATAACCATTAAAACCACTGTGCCAATAAACATTAAAACATTGTTAATAACCATTAAAACCACTCAGCCAATAACCATAAAAACCATTGTGCCAATAAACATTAAAACCACTGTGCCAATAAACATTAAAACATTGTTTATAACCATTAAAACCACTCAGCCAATAACCATTAAAACCACTGTGCCAATAAACATTAAAACCACTGTGCCAATAACCATTAAAACCACTGTGCCAATAACCATTAAAACATTGTTGATAACCATTAAAAATATTGTGCGAATTA